>NW_018408700.1:650690-721318 GCF_002113885.1 Mizuhopecten yessoensis
GTACCCCCTTTATCAATGAGAGACCCCTACAGTATCTGTACCCCCTTTATCAATGAGAGACCCCTACAGTATCTGTACCCCCTTTATCAATGCGAGACCCCTACAGTATCTGTACCCCCTTTATCAATGAGAGACCCCTACAGGATTCCCCCTGTATCCCCTTTATCAATGAAGGACCCCTACAGGATTCCCCCTGTATCCCCTTTATCAATGAGGGACCCCTACAGGATTCCCCCTGTATCCCCTTTATTTTTGCCTCTGTGGTATGGTGTTATTTTAGCTTTATATAGATTATGACAAGTTTTCTTACTGTTCAGCTGAACTTTGTCAAATTGACAATGTCATAAAAGAAATTTAGTTAACCATATATGCCATAAAAAAACACCCAGAAAATGCGTTATATACATGTACAGCCTGATATGTTCTATAGCCCATAATGTCTGTTTTCTTACAGTTCGACCTGAAAAACTGTGTTTTGAATTTTTTAGGTTGAAATATTTCTACTCTAGTCGAAAAAATGGCGTTGCCATTGACAACCGTGTTGAAGACGTTGCATTAGGGTACTAATTGTGTTGTTTTCGCAGCTAGAGACAGGGTTTTGTAGCTGAGGGTTGTACAATATTCATGAGGACGGCGGTACCTACTGGTACACAGTGACACACAAGTCGACGTCGCTGCACCATTAACATCTGTTGACAACAAAACTATTGACGCGTCAAACACAAACTCACCCGGGGACATGTATCAGTTATGCTTCGTTTGGAATTTTATGATTTATTTACGATGACAAAAGTTAATGGTGCTATATTCTTTCACATTCTTTGAACAATTTTAACTTCAATATTTAAAATATGCTTTATTAAGACATCTGAAATGGGATGATCTACTTTTATTCTGATGAACTTGTTGATGTGGTTGAGTTTTATTTGTGTATTCATTTTTTTTCATTTTTGTACATATGTATACACATATACTGTGTTGAGTTTACCTGAAAATATTGAAATTGCAATTGAGTTTAAGTAAATATCAACGTTTGATCGTATCCAAATACATCTTACCCTGAATGTGTCTTCATATTCAAAGAGGTTTTATCCCGAATGTGGCTTTAAAGCCATCTTACCCTGAATGTGTCTTCATGTTCAAAGAGGTTTTATCCCGAATGTGGCTTTAAAGACTTCTGACCCTGAATGTGTCTTCATGTTCAAAGAGGTTTTAACCCGAATGTGGCTTTAAAGACTTCTGTCCCTGAATGTGTCTTCATATTCAGAGAGGTTTTAACCCGAATGTGGCTTTAAAGCCATCGTACCCTGAATGTGTCTTCACGTTCAAAGAGGTTTTATCCCGAATGTGGCGTTAAAGCCATCTTACCCTGCATGTGTCTTCATGTTCAAAGCGGTTTTTGCCCGAATGTGGCTTTAAAGACATCTTTCCCTGAATGTGTCTTCATATTCAGAGAGGTTTTAACCCGAATGTGGCTTTAAAGACATCTTTCCCTGAATGTGTCTTCATGTTCAAAGAGGTTTTATCCTGAATGTGGCTTTAAAGACTTCTGACCCTGCGTATGGGTCTTCATGTCTTAGGAGGTTTTATTTTAAATAAGTTTCCTTATCGAAAGACAAAAATTGACCTGAAAGTCTATCTTTATTTATGAAAGTGATCTTGCCCTGAATTTGTGTCTTCATATCCTAAGACCTTAAAACAAACGTATCTGAGGATGTCTTGACAGCGTGAATGTGTGTCCTCATGTCCAAAGACAGCTCTTACTGTGAATACAGGTATCACAGTGTAAAAAGTATGAAATTTGATGTTTTGATTATATTGCATATTTTGGGATATTTAGGATTATCTATCAACAGACTTTGAAATTGGCTTGGGCATGTATAACTTATTGACATTTACTGTAGGTTTGTAGAGGTTTTGATGTAAGTTAAATTAGATAAGCCCTTATATTAATTGTATTGACAGGTTCTTACCTGTGACAGCCCCTATTGCCTGCTCTACAGGTTGATTAATGTAATTATTCTATTGTGTCACACATGATACCTGTGGACACTCTCACTTCTAAGGGAGGTAATACTTATAAGATTATATACCAGGTATCTATACCCCTTAAGTATATGGTGTCAGGAACTATATTATATGTAATCTGTCTAAACAGAAAATAACCTGTGTTTATATATATAATTGACGCCGACCCATAATTTAGAAACTAGCAAATATAATTGTATGTTAGATAATTATTTCTTATATATTAACCAATCAAATTGTATTTCATAATTTCTTTCTATTTTGTAAATATGTATTTGTGGTGAGTGTAAGAGAGAGAGTCGAGACACGGACAGGAGCAAGTGTGGAGGTGCTGGTCTTATACACTGGACCAATGGACTTTACCAACTTTAAAGTATAGCTAGGCCAGCACCAAGATATGAAAGTACTGACTTGTTATAACATACTGACTTTTGTGTAAATTAATAAACCTAGCATAAGAAGAGAATCTGGCCTGGACTCATTCCTTTGAACGTTAATTAACCACGGAACCTTAATTAATTAACTACGGTACGACCACAAAGGGTGCTCGTTGGGGTGTACATGGCTTATTCTACCACAGCTAATTCCCCAAACCAAGAACTGTAAGGCCACGTATACGTATATCCTGATTGACCACCCGACACCAAGTTCACCCAAGCCCCGTAGGTGCAGCGTGACAAATATCTTCATGCATAGAGACTCCTGGGTTGTTTGTTTTTATATCCTTGCAAAAGAAATCTGAAGACATACTAACCTGAATAAAGTTATCTTTTCACGTTCAAATTAAAAGCACTAAATTTTACCTCACCATAAACATTGTCCAAATGTATTGTGTTCAGTATTATCTGCCCTGCGTGTGCGTCTTTGTGTCTGAAAAGGTGTGTAAGATTAAGCTTTTCACGAAGAGACATAATATTGTCATATTCCTTGTGAAGTCTGATCACAAACTGCTTCAATGGCTCAACCGTCTCATACTAAGCAAAGTAAATATGGCATTTGTTAAATTGTTACGCAAAAACAGTCTTTAGACTGCATAAGATTTAACAGTGAATAACATGGAAAATAAAAATCTCTTCATGTTGAAGCTGCAATCTGAATAGTGAGTTTAACTGGGACAGATATGAAAAACTCATATCTGCTGTTGTTTCAATTTTAATTTATTTAGATAACAGAATATGACTCCATTACAACAAAACACAATAGAGTGTGTTTTCCTGCTGAAATGATCATTGAAAGGCTATGAATGCCAATGTCAATTGAGGAACAAGTTAATTCTGAGACCAGCTCTGTTACTGTTGTGTAGGATTTCCATCTCGCAAAAACATCCGATGCTTATCTTGGAAGCAGATGAATACTTCCATAAAAATGGCGGTAAGATGTGTTTGCACTATAAGGCTGCAGCTGATTACTTCATAGATTGTTTATCCATAGATATCACAGCCTTGACTCATGCTGTGGTGTGCACTTTTAACTCATCTACCCCTGAAGAAACATTTGAACTCTTCCAATTCAAAGGTTGGAAAAGTTCATCATAAAATTCCAGGGGTGAATGAGTTAATTTCAGTCTCTGTTTGATGTCATCGTTAAGTTGGAGCTAAAACTTACAACAGTATAATATTTTGGACATACTGTTGTGGTACTTTGAGACAGTTTGAAATGTTTATATGTTATATTGAGGGCATCGGGAAATCGATTCAATCACAACAGGCGAAGGAGCAACCGGTTTTGCCCCTTCAGGGGGCTTCTTCAGGACAAAATTATAGGATATTTTTACCCCTGAAGAACTAAAAATGGGGCACAATATACGATTATTATGTTGAGATACACCTGTACTCCCCCCCCCCCCCCCCCCCCCCCCACACACACACACACACACACACACACACACACATCTGTGGCAACACCTACAGAAATGTACTTAGTACATTGGTGTGAAGTTCAAGTTGAGAATATAGATAATTAATATTATATGATGTTTACACTATCGACACCAATCGGTATGCCCGTCCATAAAGCGGTGCAGGGTGTATGTATGTCATGCAGGTTAATTTTTTGTGTTAAAAGTTGGGTATCACATAACTTTACAAGTTTTTGTGTCTTTATGAGCGGAACATGCTGTATGATATTTTTGTGACCTTGGTTATAGTCAGTTATGAACTATTATAGTACTACGTAGCTTCTGTAAGGTCAGACGAATTCACATATTGCTCCTGCCCCTCTATGAGTACAGAATGTGGCATTACATTTTGTAACCATGACCTTTGACCTACCTTGGCCTCTGTGACCTTGCTTTTGTTCTTAGTGTTGGAGCTCAGTGGGCATCTGTGTGTTACAGACACATTTCCAGGTTTGCTATAATTATAAGTTAACTAAGATTCTGATGTTCCAGTTTACAGGTTTATGAGTCTCTCACCAGTTCTAAAGGAGGGTATGATAGGTTGACATGCCTTCTCTCCCTGTGTCACTTTTTCACGACATCACCTACAATTGGTAAATTTTACATGTGAGGACCTCTTGGGATCGCTGAGTGTCATGATATCTCTAGAGTTATGGCCCTTCATTCCTGATACCAAAGTTTTACTGAAACATAACATCCATGCTATTTCACCTGCGTTCGCCAACCTCGCTTTTCTTATGTATTGGGATTGCTTGAAATAGTATTTTCCTTTCTGTCTTCACTAGAAAAACAGAAAATCAGGACAGTATATATACAGTGTGTTGGCATCTTCTAAGTTAGGGTTGACTGTATTTAGATAACCCATTAGTCAATGATACAACCTAACTCTATAATATAACCTTTTTTGACTGACGGCCCAATATTCTGGGATTCTGCCCCCGGAATATATCCTGGTTTAGCTGACGACCCACAAGTCTGTGGGTTCTACCCATGTAATATATCACGGGTTAGCTGATGACCCACTAGTCTGTGGTTCTACCCAACCCATGTAATATATCCTGGTTTAGCTGACAACCCATGGCCACTAGTCTCTGGGTTATTGTAAAATGTCCCGATTAAGCTGACGACCCACTAGTCTGGGTTCTACCCATGTAATATATCATGGTTTAGCTAATGGCCCACTAGTCTGTGGTTCTACCAATCCCATGTAATATCCTGGTTAATTAGCTGACGACCCACTAGGCTGTGGGTTCTACCCATGTAATCTATCATGGTTTAGTTGAAGACCCACTAGTCTGTGTTTGTACCCATGTAATATGTCATGGTTTAGTTGAAGACCCACTAGTCTGTGTTTGTACCCATGTAATATATCATGGTTTAGTTGACGACCCACCCAATATATGTGGTTCCACCCATGTAATATATCATGGTTTAGCTGACGACCCACTAGTCTGTGGTTCTGCCCATGTAATATATCCTGGGTAAGTTGACGACCCACTAGTCTGCGGTTCTACCCATGTTATATATCATGATTTAGTTGACCACCAACTAGTCTGTTGATTCTACCCATGTAATATATCATGATTTAGTTGACCACCAACTAGTCTGTTGATTCTACCCATTTAATATATCATGGTTTAGGTGGCGACCCACTAGTCTGGTTCTACCCCGTAATAGTTGTCTTGGTTTGACTGACGACCCACTTGATTGTGATTTACCCTGGTAATGTTACAGCTGTCGGTGCTTAGGCAATTTTGTAACAGGGCTTAGCCAATCAAAACAAGGCGTGACCAGATATACAAATCTGATGAATGGTCAATATGTAGTGTCATCAGTTGGTCAAGTGGTCTAAAGGGCTGCAGTAGAATTGACCTTTCTCTAGTACAATAGAACTCCGCGTGTGATTCTGACACAGTTATAATGACCATTCAAAATCTCCTCAGCTTATCAATCGCCACCAAAATTAAATAATCAACTTCCAATTTCCTCTTATGATCAACAGCTTCACAGTTCCATTCATTGAGAAGATCTGACCACAATAGGTTAGTGTAAATATTTTGTTACAATGGATGGTGATGGCCTCTCCTTGGATGGTGTCAGAAAGTCTGATTATAGGGGCTATTGTTATTGATTGGTCTGATTTATCATAATAGTAACACAGAACAGTATCAAAAACATGTATAGGAAATAATGAACTTCCTGATAATTACACAAATCTATGGTATGTATGATTGAAATAAACTTCAAACAAACTGTGATCATGATGATTTAAGTAGTATTTTGGTTTTAGTGCCTTGAACACTTTCACAACCTTACAGTCAAACTTTGATGTTTCTAACTTTATAGAGCCATCAGGAAAAAATTTAAACGTCGAGGCTTTGACTTAAGAATGTTGAACTTCTTGGAGATTCTGTATATATATACTGTCCGTCCTTAAATGACCATAGCTGTTGATAGGACGTTAAACAATACTAAACCGATGTACTGTATATACTGCATAACAAAGACTAGTTTTTAAGTGGCAGAACACAAGGCAAGATATTCAATTTGAAATACAAAATATTGAATTTAGTGTAATTAGAAAAATATGTTTCATGTATTTATAAACGGTAGTTCATAGGTTTAGATGTTAAAATGACCCAAGGACATCTCAATGTTCTTGCACATGCAGGTATACATGTAGATATTTTACTTCAAATTATAAGTTGTAATTTTCAACATTTACCTTATGATCGAACCTTGATTGCCGTTCAAAACAGTTAGAAATTTGACTCATAAAAGTTTGATTCATGAATGGAATATCAACATTTACCTTATGATCGAACCTTGATTGCCGTTCAAAACAGTTAGAAATTTGACTCATAAAAGTTTGATTCATGAATGGAACATCAGTAATACAATTGTATTACATAAGAAAAAAATCTGAACTTTGCCCAAAGTTCGACACATCAAAAAGTTCAAATCTTCGAAGTTAGATTCATGGAAGTTTAACTGATATTATGTAAGTATATTGGTAAATATAGAAGTTTGTGTATCAGAAAAACATCTCATCAAGGAAACAATTGGTGTGCAAATTTGTGATTGTACAAATCTCGGCCCATATTAATAAAACAGTTCTTGTGCTCAAACTCAGATTATTTGCTCGCAAGCCCAATTTCTTGTTCAGGCAGTAAATTAATAAAAAATCACATTTTGTCAATGATTTGGAAGCAATTTTGAAAGACTGAAATCAAATACTGTTTTCGAAGTTTACACTTTTTGACCATAGATTTCACTTGACTTTACAGGAAAGTTAATTTGAGCACAGAATCCAAGCTTGACCACATGAACTGTTTCCTGAATACGCCATGTAAATGGTGCTGGCATCCTATAAGTTGACATGTTTAAGGCGTCATCACAGAAAAGTAAATAGCAGCATTAAATATAACCAGGAAAATTTATGAACTGGATAGGATTTTATTGAATTTTATATTGCATTGCTAATGCATAAGATATCAGTTTAATATATTTTATCTAACATATTTACAGATATAAAAATAATTTATTTGGAACACAAGAACAATCTTCAGATTTGGAGGAAATCTGCATAACTGAGTGCCCGGTACCTGTAATATCTCCTTACCAGTACGTATACATGCATCTTGAATTAATAACAATACTTCCACCCATGAAAATATTTCTACCCATGAAAATACTTCTATACCCATGAAAATACTTCTACCCATGAAAATACTTCTATACTCATGAAAATACTTCCACCCATGAAAATACTTCTACCCATGAAAATTCTTCTACCCATGAACATACTTCTACCCATGGAAATTCTTCTACCCATGAAAATTCTTCTACCCATGAAAATACTTCCAATCATGAAATACTTTCACCCATGTAAACACTATCAGAACACTTCAGTGCATATAGGCATAATGTATCTCAAGGCATAATTTCATCAATTTATCGCTTTTCCATGTCTGATTAAATAATTTGTACATGTATGTTTGTGAAGTAATATATAATGAAGAGCAGTTTGAGAAACACTTCCATAGGGTCACATTTATTCTGTTCAATAAATGCTTCGTTCTATGAAAACACTTGTATACATAAAAAACACTTCCAGCCCTTTAATCAATATTGATTATAGTGTAAGACAGCACATTCATTACAATCACTTCATAATAAAAGTTACCGAAAAATGCTGGTAAGAGAAAGGTAAAAATTTATTCTTTGGAATTTATTCGATTTATTTTGCCTGTGAATGTCAAGAATAGTAACGCAAAGTACTGGGTGAACTTGAGATGGTTGTCTGGTACATGGTACAGTTCAACAGGATCTATTTATGTGGTTTATTTATGTGTCACTATGTAGCATCAAGATAACATCTCAGGATGTCTCTTCATCTACCTTTGAAGTTATGAATTATTTAGTAAACATGTAAATGTTGTTGATGATGTTTACTGCAGCAGATACCAGTCACAATTATGGAAAAAACATACAGCGATAAATAGTTTGAAATGTCCATGTGACGGTAAAAATATAAATAAAACAAAACATGAAGACTAGTATAATTGGCTAGCGCTTTCGCCCATCTAATGGGGCTCTTCAGGCGATTCTAAAGAGCCCCAAGATGGGCGAAAGCGCTAGCTGATTATACTAGTCTTCATGTTTCGTTTTATTTATATAAACATATATATATAGAATAAAATATAGTAAATATGTAAGATCTACCGCTAAATATATATATATCAGTTTGAAATATTTGATGCAAGTAATGTTGATACACAGGGATGGGGTTGCATTATTGTGGTAGATAATGACAGGATACAGCTGGTGGATGGTGACAGAGGGAGGGTGTTTAAACATGTCCAGGTGAAAGTGTTTAACTCATTCACCCCAGAAGACACATTTGAACTCTTCCAATTTAAAGGTTGGAACAGTTCATTATAAAATGTCAGGGGTTAATGAGTTAAGGAGGGACACTCCATGTTTGATGGTGGTCGTGGATGGGTAGGGGTGTTGATTGTGTTTAAGGANTATGCTGGGGAGAGAGGGGTGGTACTGTGATAGTGTTGGGTGTATAGAGGGTTAGGGAAGGGGGTGATAGTTTTTAAGGAGGGAGACTACATGTATATGCTGGGGAGAGGGGCGCTACTGTGATAGTGTTGGTTGTTTGGAGGAGGGGGGGGGGGGGGATAGTTTTTAAAGATGACTATTTGTTGGGGGGGGGGGGGGGGGGGTGATAGTTTTTAAAGATGACTATATGTTGGGGAGAGGAGTGATGGTGTGATAGTGATTGCAGAAAGAAGCTATATGCTGGGAATAATTAGGTCCATGTTTTTGGTCTTTGAGGATGATTCAGGAAATAATATGGACATAACGTTAACAGTATATTGTATGATTTCTAGGCCAACACCTTCAGGTGATAAGAAAGGTAGAGTTACCTCCCTTATAAAACACAATTACCTTTGGTAAAGATGTATTTTTAATCAATCTGTTATAATTTGATATTCTTATATGAATAGATAAGATGTTCATATGAAAGATTAAGCAGCATTAGGCATCTTTTAAATTAGAAAATCCTTTGTGGTAGTTATTAGAGACATGAGGTCATAACTACTTATAATTCTAATAATGTAGCAGTTATCTCCCTTTGCACAAACCACTTTTTGTTATAGAAATTCTGCGACACTATTAAAACCTAGATACATTGTAGGTACAGTATATGTATCGGATGGAAAAATATAATGCTATGGGGATTTAGTAAGAATTCATTTGAGATTAGTACTATTTTTGATTTGTAACAAATCAGTAATTACTTGAATTTAATTTATTTTTTAAAAATGGGATTTTCAAGGTATTGTTTTTATGTTTATGAATGTGAACAAACATCCCACATGTATTATAATGGGAATGTTCTGATCTGAATGACCAGCGGAAATGTGTATACTGTACAACATGATCTGAACCAACAAAAGGAAGTCAAGTTCAAGCCTTTTCCTTCTAGAATGATTAGACTGCTGCAATTGACTTATATCACTTAAATCATGACAGTTGTTGAATTGTGTTTTTCTAAGTGACTTATAGACTTATTTACTCGATATTACATTATATTCTGCCACTTTATTTCAATCGGTAAGAAATTGCTTCACCATAATTTTGTTAGATAGTATAAAGAATCCCCTTTACCACTGCCAAAAACTCTGACTATAAGTATTGGAAACTGTTTTTTCTGGCATGGCTAAAACTTTGATAAATCATTTCTGTAAAGAAAACCATTCATTTTGGGGCTTTTATGAAAAAATAATAAGAATGAAATAAACAAAATATCAACCACAATATTTATCTAAGTGTTAACATTCTGGAGGGCTAGACCGGGATTCAATCCCTGGAGTTACGATTGTTGTACTGACTGAGCTACCTGATCAACGGAAGTGGCTTGGCACAACTGTGCTTCAGTTTTGTTTAATATGGAATTAAGGAGAGATTACTGATTATTATTTATGTATAGCAAAATATTAACACAATCATTTATCTGTATAAAATATTAACACAAACATTTATCTATATAAACTACACTGTATTAACACAAACATTCATTTATCTACAGTTGGACCTCGTTATCTCGAACTCTTATAACTTGAAGACCCCATTTATCTCGAAGTATTTCTCCGTTCTCGGCCAAATCTCTTCTTTATCTTAGTAAATAAAACTCTGACAATTCGAACACTGAAAACTCGGAAAACTTGGATACCTTGAAGTAAGATATTGGTTTCAACAGCGTAAGTCCAACATCAAAACATTGTCTACTTTGATTCATCGTGTTCAAATTTCATTTTGTCACTTATAAGTTCTATGATACAAATAAAACTCAACAGTGGTTCTCAGAGACAGGTATTTCCTCGCTACATGTACTTGTGTCTTTGACAGTCTGCTCATAGTATAGGCACTGTTTGTAATTATCACCACATAATGTCACTGAAATAACCCTGGTGTTGTTTTCTCTATTATCATTACATATTTTATATAAAGAACACGATTATCTGTTTATCGTTATAATTCAATCAGTAACTGTAAAGATTACGTTTCCAATAAATTCTGCATACCGGAAACTTTCGCTGCAGCTAAACTTTCACCCTTTCTGCTTTCTGCAATGAGGACGAGTTTATCTGGACAGCAAACATTAGTACAACATATATACAAGATAAAGTAATGACATGTGAAGGGCAAAATAAGAGCTAGGCGGAGTAGAGAACTTACATGTGAAGGGCAAAATTAGAGCTGGGCGAAGTAGAGAATTTACATGTGAAGGGCAAAATTAGAGCTGGGCGAAGTAGAGAATTTACATGTGAAGGGCAAAATTAGAGCTGGGCGAAGTAGAGAATTTACATGTGAAGGGCAAAATTAGAGCTGGGCGAAGTAGAGAATTTACATGTGAAGGGCAAAATTAGAGCTGGGCGAAGTAGAGAATTTACATGTGAAGGGCAAAATTAGAGCTGGGCGAAGTAGAGAATTTACATGTGAAGGGCAAAATTAGAGCTGGGCGAAGTAGAGAATTTACATGTGAAGGGCAAAATTAGAGCTGGGCGAAGTAGAGAATTTACATGTGAAGGGCAAAATTAGAGCTGGGCGAAGTAGAGAATTTACATGTGAAGGGCAAAATTAGAGCTGGGCGAAGTAGAGAATTTACATGTGAAGGGCAAAATTAGAGCTGGGCGAAGTAGAGAATTTACATGTGAAGGGCAAAATTAGAGCTGGGCGAAGTAGAGAATTTACATGTGAAGGGCAAAATTAGAGCTGGGCGAAGTAGAGAATTTACATGTGAAGGGCAAAATTAGAGCTGGGCGAAGTAGAGAATTTACATGTGAAGGGCAAAATTAGAGCTGGGCGAAGTAGAGAATTTACATGTGAAGGGCAAAATTAGAGCTGGGCGAAGTAGAGAATTTACATGTGAAGGGCAAAATTAGAGCTGGGCGAAGTAGAGAATTTACATGTGAAGGGCAAAATTAGAGCTGGGCGAAGTAGAGAATTTACATGTGAAGGGCAAAATTAGAGCTGGGCGAAGTAGAGAATTTACATGTGAAGGGCAAAATTAGAGCTGGGCGAAGTAGAGAATTTACATGTGAAGGGCAAAATTAGAGCTGGGCGAAGTAGAGAATTTACATGTGAAGGGCAAAATTAGAGCTGGGCGAAGTAGAGAATTTACATGTGAAGGGCAAAATTAGAGCTGGGCGAAGTAGAGAATTTACATGTGAAGGGCAAAATTAGAGCTGGGCGAAGTAGAGAATTTACATGTGAAGGGCAAAATTAGAGCTGGGCGAAGTAGAGAATTTACATGTGAAGGGCAAAATTAGAGCTGGGCGAAGTAGAGAATTTACATGTGAAGGGCAAAATTAGAGCTGGGCGAAGTAGAGAATTTACATGTGAAGGGCAAAATTAGAGCTGGGCGAAGTAGAGAATTTACATGTGAAGGGCAAAATTAGAGCTGGGCGAAGTAGAGAATTTACATGTGAAGGGCAAAATTAGAGCTGGGCGAAGTAGAGAATTTACATGTGAAGGGCAAAATTAGAGCTGGGCGAAGTAGAGAATTTACATGTGAAGGGCAAAATTAGAGCTGGGCGAAGTAGAGAATTTACATGTGAAGGGCAAAATTAGAGCTGGGCGAAGTAGAGAATTTACATGTGAAGGGCAAAATTAGAGCTGGGCGAAGTAGAGAATTTACATGTGAAGGGCAAAATTAGAGCTGGGCGAAGTAGAGAATTTACATGTGAAGGGCAAAATTAGAGCTGGGCGAAGTAGAGAATTTACATGTGAAGGGCAAAATTAGAGCTGGGCGAAGTAGAGAATTTACATGTGAAGGGCAAAATTAGAGCTGGGCGAAGTAGAGAATTTACATGTGAAGGGCAAAATTAGAGCTGGGCGAAGTAGAGAATTTACATGTGAAGGGCAAAATTAGAGCTGGGCGAAGTAGAGAATTTACATGTGAAGGGCAAAATTAGAGCTGGGCGAAGTAGAGAATTTACATGTGAAGGGCAAAATTAGAGCTGGGCGAAGTAGAGAATTTACATGTGAAGGGCAAAATTACAGCTGGGTGAAGTAGATAATTTACATGTGAAGAGCAAAATTACAGCTGGGTGAAGTAGAGAATTTACATGTGAAGGGCAAAATTAGAGCTGGGCGAAGTAGAGAATTTACATGTGAAGGGCAAATTATTGACTTTTCTGGTATACAGTTACCTAAGACATCACTCTTTCTTACAAAGTTGACAGGTTTGGTTCAGTTCCTTATAACATTGTGTACAGTAGACAGCGTCACATCCCTTTGTCTGACATATGTGGAACTTTAACAGACCATCACTTTCCCGGTCACAATTCAGACAGATGGTCTTTGCTGGCTTGCAATCACACAGACTGGCCATGAATGGGCAGCTGTAATAAAACCAGGAACCGATGGTCATCCTCTCCGAAACGTCCTTCTCCTTCTTCCTTGAGGTCAAAAGGTGGGCAATCCAACCAATAAGTGTTCGTCTTTTGATTCGTATTTTGGAGTGGAGATATTGTATTCTGTCAAACTCGATTTCTGGATAGTAATGCGCTGCAACTTTCCTTCTAACTCGTAACCCATATGCCTGCATGAACATGAATACGAATGCCATCAAGTACAAAAACACAACGAGGTAGATGTTCCTTGTATCAGGTGCGTGTGGGTTCGGTAAACAAGTCGTCATGTTGAAGTCAATGTTGTAGTCGTAGTCAATGGCAACAGCAGATGCAAGTTGGCGTAGAAGTATAGCTATGATACTGTTCCCTTCAACATTCAGCGTGATCACACCTGTTCCCGACACGCTGATATTGATGTTGCCGTAAGTTTCAATGAGAATCAGAATGTAGTAGAGTGCGTAGTCAATGGCAATAATCATGGTGGATATCATCAGACTTCGTCCAATCATAACGGCTCCTTTCTTACATGTTTTCAGCTCCACGGGAGCCATCAGAATGGAGTTGGTCACAATATATTTCCGTTTCTCTCTTGATTCTAATGGAAGAATGAATTCTTTTCCTGACATTTTACGTTTTGTATCATATTTTATGAACTCTTTAGTGATGTAGATATTATCATAGGACTCCTTGGCCCTCCATTTACTGAGATATAAAAATGACCTCAGAAGGAGAAAAATAAGTGAACATGCCAGCACCTGGCCGATAATCTTGGCGTAATAAAGCACAACAGTTGTCTTCGATAGAATGTCGGCCTTCACGTTATTGACAATCTGCTCGCTCGTTTGGGATGAATTAATATCCCCACTGATGTCAAAGGTTGTATTCAGGCCAAATACAAAGAAATTGGTTATTTTGTCCAGAAGAGTTTTGATCTCTTGAACCGAGTCATTTGCAATGTTTGCAAATGTATCAAGAATACCACATACAGGGCTAGCAACGTCAAGAGCACCACACAGTCCGCTGATGTCCAGTACCACACAGATATTGTCAAGTATGCCCCGTCTACAAATAGAGTGAAATGTCATACGTATGTTTATGAAGATAATCTGTCGGAGACTGGTGATCTGCAGTAACAGGTATAGAATTACATTTACTTAGTATCAACAAGTGGAATACTTTACATGGAAAGAAGAATCATTGGCTTGTGTAATAAGCATATGCAAGGGAAAATGGGATCCAACATCTGCTAGTGGATGTTCAGTGTGAAGTTCTGCACATCCCAGTTGATGGATTCTTAAATGGAGTTCACTAGTCTGGCCATAAGAGTAATCGAAATTCAAAGGAAATTCATCTAGAAATTCACAGCAGCCCCCGTCCCTCTCTCCCCCTTAGGAATAAAACAAATCCATTACTTACCTTTAAAGCTATATCAAACCTACCTTGATCGATTGTACTGGCCTTCTACACATTGAAGGGCAACATTTTCAATATCCTCCATTTTACAAGATTGTACAGCTTGAGATTGGAGAATCTGCATCAGTTTTCCTTTTTGTGGCAATGTCAGTTTTTCTTTCCTCAATGACATTTTCTCTTCCTCTGAAGTATGATCATTTACATCCCGTTTTCTCCGTTTTCCTAACCCGAGTGTTTTGCCCAGGTCTTTAATGCCGTTGACTATATCATCTGTTGGGTCAATGGAATTGAAGAAGTCCTCACAAGAGGTCTTTGCTGAGTTGATGCCTGATACACAGGTAGAATGGGCTCCACTGATAGCAGCCTTACAGTCCTTAAAAAGCAGATATTGAAACATTCCAGGTTACATTTCTGACAGTTATTGAAATTAGACTCAAAAATATTGAAACATTGGTTTTTGAAGTATTGGAAAACCACCATGAATATAGGCTGTTGTCTGTTTTGAGGTTGAAGTATTTATATGGAATGTAAGCAATGTGCTGAACCATATTTTCATATTTTAAGAGCCTTTTTGTGTAGTGTTTGATCACCACCATCAATAGACTCATGTCTATTATAAGGTTGAAGTATTTACATGTTTTGTTAGCAATGGTCTGGACCATATATTCATATTTTAGGGGCCAAAAAAAGCCTAATTGGACTTAGTTAAAATTTTGGGCAAGTTTTTTGTGGAGTGTTGGATCACCACCATCAAATGTACGCTGTTGCCTATTATAAGGTTGGAGTATTTATATGGAGAGTAAGTAATGTTCTGAATTAAATTTTCATTATTTTAGGGGCCAAAACTTGTTTAAGTTAGACTTGGTTTAAGTTTCTGGGCAAGTTTTTTTGTGCAGTGTTGGATCGGTCACCACCATCAATACACTGTTGGCTATTTCACGTTGGCTGGTCATCTCTTACATGTTAAGGTACAGCAAAACCTTGTTATATTGCTATCATTTGTTCAAAGAAATGTTGACATTATAAAGGGGTTTGGCAATACATTGAGGGAAATATATAAGGAATTCTTAAGAAAAACATAATTAAGGGACCTGAAAATATGTTGGTAAGTGTGGTGGCAAATGAAATGACGGGCATTATATTAAAGTTTTACTGTACATTTGTTTCGATTGATATTTGCTATCTTACAACATATATATCACCAATTGGCGAGCTATGCTGTTCTCTAACAGCTCTTGTTAACAGCAGAAATGCCAACAAAGTTGTCACCTCTACGTTGAGTCAGAGGTTGTGTGTTAACCCCTGGGCTTATTGTAGGATAAATACAGTAATACAATTATATGTGATTATTCTATATGTGTCTGATGATAACCTTCAGCTGTTATAGGATACAATTATACTTACTAAAGATAGTTCCTTCAGTTTATCAAAGGCTTTTTGTGCTGCATCCTGGAAATCTTCAATAGTGTTAATGATTGGTTGTATTACCACCAACAGCGAGTCTGCTAATGCCTTCACTTCTGAGAAGGACTGGTTGATCCTTTCTGCTATTTTAATTAGCGGTTCCACCAGTTGATGTTTGAGGGCTTTGGTCTGGTTGTATATTAGCTCTGATGTACATGCCATACTGTTTGAAACTTCTTCAGAATTGG
This sequence comes from Mizuhopecten yessoensis, assembly GCF_002113885.1. Classification (NCBI taxonomy): domain Eukaryota; kingdom Metazoa; phylum Mollusca; class Bivalvia; order Pectinida; family Pectinidae; genus Mizuhopecten; species Mizuhopecten yessoensis. The sequence goes on from NW_018408700.1 coordinate 667,115, forward strand.
CTGAAATATTTAGTACTGGTCCAGTCAAGAGAATGGCAAAAATGAGCGCTAGAATGAATGTACGTCCTCGTCCTGTCACCAGCGTGGGAACCATCAGGAGGACCAGACAGCGGAACGTTGCTGACAAAGCCAGGAAGAAGCTGAAGACCAATGTAACACCAAGAGTTATCCAGCCAGCTATATCATAGTCGTAACTGAAGCTGAATGTTAGAAGGATAAACACTATTCCTCCGGACAGAAGACCACCTAGTATACCAAGTAGAACTGTCTTCCAAGGGTTCTTGACCGCACAGTCGGCAATACAGCCGAAAAAGCGTCCCTTCAAGTCAAAAGGGGGTTTCTTTTCTTTCACTTTCTTTGGTTTCTTTTCTTTCACTTTCTTTTCTTTTACAGGTTTCACTTTTTTCTCCTTTGTTTTCTTCTGTTTTGTGTCAGTTTTAGCAGATTGATCGCTGACGAGAGCTTTGGTGTCTTTGTCAGTTTCCAGGGGTATATCTGGCACAGAGATGATGACTGAAGCAGTCTCTTCCACAGGTGCAGGGTAAGACAGACCAGCAGGGCCAGGAGACTGACGGCCGACAAGAGGAATAGGAATTGGTGTGCTTATTACCGGTTTACCAGAATCTTCTATAGGGATCGGTGCACTTATGAAAGGTCTGTCAGTATCCTCAATAGGGATCGGAGCACTTATGATAGGTCTGTTAGGATCCTGTATGGTTGTAATGTGTGTTTCTGGAACGGGCACAGGGATTATAGGAGTCCGCTCAGGGGTTTTAGGTTTGGAAGGAGGAGGCCTAACAAGAGGTTGACCTTTTACAATAGGTTGTAAGGGTACTGGATAGTTGACTCCAATTGGCTCCTGGAGAATGGGTGCACTTATTGTAGGATGGGAGGTTTGTTGGATAGGAGCAGGTGAAACATGAACAGGTGACGCTGGTATAGGTACACTTACAGGAGGGATAGAAGGTTCAGGAAAATGGTTGTCATGGTTACCAATCGGTTGTAAGGGTACTGGATAACTGTCTGTGATAGGCTCCTGAAGAAAGGGTGCACTTATTGTAGGATGGGAGGTTTGTTGGATAGGAGCGGGTGAAACATGAACAGGTGACGCTGGTATAGGTACACTTACAGGAGGGATAGAAGGTTCAGGAAAATGGTTGTTATGGCTACCAATAGGTTGTAGAGGCACAGGGTAGTTGTTATCTATAGGTTCCAACAGAACAGGATTGCCTATAACTAGTTTGTGGTGAGGAGGAGAAGGTTGTTTGGGAGAGGGAAGGTGTTTTGGCTGTTCCTCCATCTTAGATTTGGGTGGTAATGCTAATCCAGATGGTTTTTGATGTTTCAGTTTTGGAGAGGACACTATTGGTATAGGAGCCGAAATGATGGGTACTGTTTCTAGCGGTTTTGAAACAATTGGCTTTGGTGATGAAATGATCGGTTTGGGTGATGAGATTACAGGTTTTGGTTTTGTTATTTTAGGTTTTGGTGTCAAGATGAGTGGTTTTGATGATAAATCAACAGGCTTTGGGGAAGAGATAAAAGGTTCAGGAGTTGCTATGGCGGTGACCTCAGGCTCCGGGTTGATGACTGGCTCCTCCTCTGTCGTTCTTTTCATCATCAGCTGCCGATTTATTTCTGCTTTTAGAGCTGTCATGTCAATTTTTTCTATTGTACCCTCTTCAGATTCAGAAGCTGGACAGGATTCAATTTTAATAGTTGCCCTTGCATTTACATTGATCATTTGATCATTACTGACTGCTTCCTTCATCCTTCGAATTTCGTTTCGCACTTTTTCACTTGGAGGAGCGGTTGGGTTATCTGGAAGGAGAAGGAGACGTCCAGCTATGTCTGACCTAACGTACAACTTCTCAACCTTTTCCACATACGATGCTGGAAATATTCCAAAATCCCCAGTGTTAGAGTTGAATCCCATAAACCAGCCATTTCCTACGTCCTTGACCTTGTCTATCCAGTCATTCACGTGTAGAGCCATGTAACTGTATGCCTCATCATCGGGCAGGTAGTCATATAGGGCACGGTACTGGGCCATCGCTGTTGAACAGAAAAAGTAAACAACTGTTATTAAAACTTGCAAACCTTGTCATATATTTTACAATAGATATTTAAAGAAGAGCAATCAATGGTACAACAGGGATTTCCATATTGTTGCTTTTTTCTAGTATTTTTGTCGTAAAACATTGACATATGTTTTGTTTGTTACTAACATCATGAAGATATGACATTGAGGCAAGTGTTTAGGTGTCAGTCAATGATTTACACTGCAGTGTGTTTGTAACAGAACTTCTGATTTGCATGCTTCTATTTTATGGAAATCTTCAGAAAAAAAGTTTGACTAAAAAGCAATAAAGAACTTACATAACTTAGATGTTTATCGATATTGAACTCTGAATGTTAGTTGTAGTGACTTGGGTGGGATGAAATGTGTAACTGACTATTTCCCTAGCAGTTTTAACTAGTATGACTATTTCACTAGCTGTACATGTTTAACTAGTATGACTATTTTGCTAGCTGTTTTAACTATTTCACTAGCTGTTTTAACTAGTATGACTATCTCACTAGCTGTGAACTATTATGACTATTTCACTAGCTGTCAACTAGTATGACTATTCCACTAGCTGTACATGTTTAACTAGTATGACCATTTCACTAGCTGTTTTAACTATTTCACTATTTGTTTTAACTAGTATGACTATTTCACTATTTGTTTTAACTAGTATGACTATTTCACTAGCTGTGAACTAGTATGACTATTTCACTAGCTGTTTTAACTAGTATGACTATTTCACTAGCTGTGAACTAGTATGACTATTTCACTAGCTGTACATGTTTAACTAGTATGACCATTTCACTAGCTGTTTTAACTATTTCACTAGCTGTGAACTAGTATGACTATTTCCAAAGGTGGTTATAAATATCATGACTATTATATTTTAACCAGTATCAATGAGAATTTTGTATATTTTAACCAGTATCAATGAGAATTTTGTATATTTTAACCAGTATCAATGAGAATTTTGTAGATCTAAATTTAACAATGATGAAGTACTTCTTTTTAAGATAATTAAAAGATCTCTGAATAAATTACTATGTAAATATAACAACCTAAATTTCACCCTCTTAAAGAAAACTATTGAAAATACAACCCTTATATACTTCCCCCAATGCCCTGTGAAAGCTCCTATCTTATTGCAAACTTCATAGTATTTAATGGCAGACCACGATAATTAAACATACATATTGATGAATTGAATACATGACCGATTGGTTTTCAATGTCAATTTATAATAACATCTGTAAATTCACTGTAGGTAAAACATAGTTTTAAAATGAAATTTTAACATGGTTTTAAAAACAGTTTATATGATGGATAAGTACCTGATGGTTGCTCGCTTTTATGGCTGTTTTCTGTGTGTTCGTTGAAAGCGCTAATATTGCAGTAAATTTTTGAAGACTTTATAACTTCCTCAAGCGCATGCATACCAGCATATCACAAAAGTTTGTTTAAAATACAGCTTGTACTTATAAAACCACAAAGAGAATACTAATATAGAAACACTTCATGATATACTGACCTGAAATATTGGTGGCTGCACTCCTGACAGTGGTCAGTTAGAACTGGTCAAACTTCTGGTTTCATCAGTTTACAAGTCCCAACAACTCCAGTACTGGTGTTTTAATATCGGTTTATAGGATATACTTGTGTCTTTGCTGTATAGGGAAACCGTAGCTAAGGAAATGTACAGGATGCTATGATTAAGGTTTCCTTCTGTGATACATACCAAATATGTTTAACTCTAGCAGGACTTGGCACTAGCACAGAAAGGTATAGATATATATTGTGTATTATATTTGTTGGATTGTGTATAATATCTCTAGGGGAAGGAGTATGTTGAATGACTGTCCTCTATATTGTCACAGAAGATTGTTAGGTCCTTAAAAGTTAAGAGAAATTACGCGTATATGTATTATTGTCACAGAAGATTGTTAGGTCCTAAAAAGTTAAGAGAAATTACACATATATGTATTATTGTCACAGAAGATTGTTAGGTCCTAAAAAGTTAAGAGAAATTACACATATATGTATTATTGTCACAGAAGATTGTTAGGTCCTAAAAAGTTAAGAGAAATTACACATATATGTATTATTGTCACAGAAGATTGTTAGGTCCTAAAAAGTTAAGAGAAATTACACATATATGTATTATTGTCACAGAAGATTGTTAGGTCCTAAAAAGTTAAGAGAAATTACACATATATGTATTATTGTCACAGAAGATTGTTAGGTCCTAAAAAGTTAAGAGAAATTACACATATATGTATTATTGTCACAGAAGATTGTTAGGTCCTAAAAAGTTAAGAGAAATTACACATATATATATTCCAATCAAATTATGGGAGACATATAGTGTATTAGTACTGGTTGTTCTTGGTCTTCTTCAAATACTATCTTGTCTGTGTCATATAACTTTTAAACCATAAAAAATGTCTATATGAAATTTGAAGTACTTGTATACACAGGAGGTGTGCAGTGCACTGCATGTACTTAGGTCACTGTGACCTTTATGTCAAGGTCAAAAAGCAAACAAGTGCAACATTTCTGGTGAAATCTTGTCTGGACCGTAACTTTTAAACAATAAATTTCTAAATGATGCATGACGTGGAGCCTACTAAAGATGCAATGCATTGTAATGAGGTCACTGTGACCTTCACCTCAAGATGAATGGTCAAATAAATGCAATATTTCAAGTGAAGTTTTGTCTAGACCATAACTTTTAAACCATGGAAGATTTCTTGATGAAACTTGAAGTTAACCTGGATCACCCATTAAAGATGTGCAGTGCAGTGTAATTAGGTTACAGCAGCCTTGACCTGAAGGTCAGATATCATAGGTTTGCAGTGTTAAAGATACTGTAACAAGCATGGCTTAAATTTTAATATGAACAATCAAGCTTCAAATACAAATATGTTCACAGTTCTGATTGATGGAAATCATTTGTAAAAAAACAACACAAAACAAACAAAAAGAAAAATGTTTAAGGTCACTAGTGTCCAATGTTTCAAACAATTTCAAACAATGTCTAATCTCAATAACTAAAAGGCTAAGTGTGATGATATTTTGCCAGTAGCATGCTGTGATGAAGGGCTATCAAGTTTATTGAAAAGAATGACCTTGACCCCCTTTCAAGATAGCAGAGTGCAAATATGTAAAATGTTAAAATAACTTCTCAATTCCCAAAAGACCCAGGATGATGATATATGCTAAGCAGAATACTGGGAGGAAGGGCTACCAAATTTGTTCAAATGAATGACTTTCAAAGTCACAGGGGTCAAATGTGTTAATATCTTCACAATGTCTCCACAATAACCAAAAGGCCCCGGATGGTGACATTTTAACTGCTGCTTAATTTAACCCATGTTAATATGGTTACCTTTGGCCAACTTTGAAGGTTACCAGGTGAGCAATTCAGACCTGTTGGGCCTCTCATGTTTAAAAAACAGCTCATTTCAGTCTATAAAACATACATCTAACATTGTCTTGTCTATCTTTACAGGAAGAGTTTGTTCCCCAGTCTGGACGACGAGTTCTATGGTACAGCTGTGGCCCCACTGTGTACGATGCCTCACATATGGGCCATGCAAGGTTTGTAATTTTAACAGAACTAAGATGACTTGAAAGATTCAAAGACAGCAAATATCATGACATTCTTGTATGAAATACCACGTTAAATAAGACATAATCCCACCCAAAGAATTGGTGATAGATCAGTCATAATCCCACCCAAATAATTGGTGATAGATCAGTCATAATCCCACCCAAATAATTGCTGATAGATCAGACATAATCCCACCCAAATAATTGGTGATAGGTCAGTCATAATCCCACCCAAATAATTGGTGATAGATCAGACATAATCCCACCCAAATAATTGCTGATAGATCAGACATAATCCCACCCAAATAATTGGTGATAGATCAGACACAATTTGTTTTATTTTAATTTCAAAAGCACATGTGATTAAATAACTCTAATGAAATCTTAGGAAACTGAAATTAGATTCTCAATATTAAGGAATTTTAAATATAGATTTTTGATTTGTTTTATTGACTCTATATAGGTCGTACATGTCCTTTGATATCCTGCGTCGAGTCATGCAAGACTACTTCAACTATGATGTGTTTTACTGTATGAACATCACCGATGTTGATGACAAGGTAAGCCAGTCCTTCCTTCTAATCCCACCGCCCCCACCCCCAACCCCATACTTTATAGTGTTATAGCCTCATACTTATATTACTGATAAGTCAGGTCCCACTTAAGTGTCTCATTATGCTCTCACTAATTTTCAATATGATGCAATATTTCAGTACATTCTGTAGGAATCTGAATCTATGAGCAACAAATAACAATACCTTGTGGCCAAAGTTAACATACATTATAATGAATACGCCATCCTTTAAATGTATTTTCCCATCTTCTATTGTTGTCCACCATCAGTCTGTGGTAAAGACACTTCCAAACATTCTAAACTTAGCTTTCACAGATGAAATTTACCAAACAGAAAATGCATTTGTCCAATTACGATTAATAATAATACTATTATAATTTGAGGTTCTTATATACCGCTTTATCACAACCTAGTTCGTAGGTCGTCTCAAAGCGGTTCACAAATTATTATCCGTGGCTATATATAGGGCCTTTGCAACCAGCCAATATCTTTCTCAGCTCCCTTAAGGGAGCATACAGCCGATGCTGCTATTTTTGCACTCACAGCTAGCATTCTACAATTCTAGCACTGCCCAACCACATACTCATTTACAGCAGAGTAGACTGGAACATGCAGAGTAAAGTATCTTGCTCAAAGATACAACACAGTGCCGTGCCGTGACTAGAACCCGCAACCCTTCGGTCACGAGCTCGGCGTCCTACCACTAGAGTACTGTGTCTCCTGATTGGCTAGTGTAATTTGTAGTTTGGTTGTTTGATGAATAAATAGGATAGATAATATAAGAAATAATATATTTTGTTTTTCTTGCAGATTATCAGACGAGCCAGACAGAATCATCTATGGCAGAATTATATTGGTGAAAAGCATGCATGGAAGAAGGTCATGGATGATACGTTGCAGGCCATGAAGGTGAAGGTCAAAGGAGTAGTCATACAATGTTATCATTCATGTGTGAGAAATAAAACATGAATCTAACTTTATTGAGGAAATAAGGAACATGAATTAATACTTATTGAAAGAGTTTCTTTTTGCGTATTGAATTCAAAAGAAAAAAACTCATACTTATTTTTCTAACATGAAGAAAGTAGAAGGGTAACCATTGAAATTAAGATCTACTTTTTCTGAATATAATGATAAACTTACCTAAATAGCTAGGGGTGGTCGGGTGGTGCAGTGGATAGCGCACTCGCCTTTCACAGAGACAGCAGGGGTTTGGTACCCCAATCGAAGGTGTAAAGGTATGGGGTCACCTGCCCTTACCCTGTGGGTTTTCTCTGAGTACTCTAGTTTCTTCCAACATTGAGACCATCCAGGCCAGTGAGAATGGTTATTATACGTTGCGTTTTGTTTAGAAGATACAATTTCTACTTTTACTTTTATTTTTTCGGCTGCAGCCATTCTCTGTCAAAATGACCACAGAAACGGACTTAGACAAGAAAGCTATGTATGAGCGGCAAAAAGTGAAGGTTGACCTGGCTGTTAACAACTTAGAGTCTGTGATGAATAACCAATCAAAAGACGAGGCAGCCGTTCAAGCAGCAAAAGAGGTGAGCTTGCTATTTAACCTACATCAAGATATTGGCACTACTTAGGATGTCTGACAATATTCCACATTGGATTAAGGATAGCAGCAAAACTGATGATCATACAATCTTCAAAAGTTATACATGAGGATAATAGAAAACCACTACCAACCAAATATAGGAGTTATCTCCCTTTTGTCTGGTGTGTTATGCGTTGATAGACATTGCAGGAATTTTTATATAGAAAAAACAAATTCCAAAGATTTTTCCTCTCCTGAGACGTTCATGATTTTACTGACAGTCAGAGGTTACATGTGAACTTAACAGTGTGATCTCCCTGATAGATTCTGTAGCTAGCCAAAAACTACGATATCAACAACTTATCGAATTAATACAGAATGTAGGAAACAATCCCCATCTCCTAAAGGACTCTTATTTACAAAGTCTTACTCCTGTGATACACCTACCCTCCATTGATATCCTGTGATACACCTACCCTCCATTGATATCCTGTGATACACCTACCCTCCATTGATATCCTGTGACATACCTACTCTCCATTGATATCCTGTGACACCTACATGTACCCTTCATTGATATCCTGTGATACACCTACCCTCCATTGATATCCTGTGATATACCACCCTCTATTGATATCCTGTGACACACCTACATGTACCCTCCATTGATATCCTGTATGTGACACACATACCCTCCATTGATATGGACACACCTACATGTACCCTCCATTGATATCCTGTATGTGACACACCTACCCTCCATAGATATCCTGTGACACACCTACCCTCTATTGATATCCTGTGACACACCCACCCTCCATTGATATCCTGTGATATACCACCCTCTATTGATATCCTGTGACACACCCACCCTCCATTGATATCCTGTATGTGACACACCTACCCTCAATTGATATCCTGTGACACACCTACATGTACCCTCCATTGATATCCTGTGACACACCTACCCTCTATTGATTTCCTGTGACACACCTACCCTCTATTGATATCCTGTGACACACCTACTCCCCATAGATATCCTGTGACACACCTTCCCTCTATTGATATCCTGTGACCCACCTACATGTACCCTCCATTGATATCCTGTGCCTTACCTACCCTCCATTGATATCCTGTGATACACAACCCTCGTTAGATATCCTGTGACACACCTACCCTCTATTGATATCCTGTGATATACCACCCTCTATTGATATCCTGTGACACACCTACCCTCCATTGATATTCTGTGATACACCTACCCTCTATTGATATCCTGTGACACACCTACTCACCATAGATATCCTGTGACACACCTACCCTTCATAGATATCCTGTGATACACTTACCCTCTATTGATATCCTGTGACACACCTACTCTCCATAGATATCCTGTGATACACCTTCCCTCCATAGATATCCTGTGATACACCTACCATCCATAGATATCCTGTGATACACCTACCCTCCATTGATATCCTGTGATACACAACCCTCGTTAGATATCCTGTGACACACCTACCCTCTATTGATATCCTGTGATATACCACCCTCTATTGATATCCTGTGACACACCTACTCTCCATAGATATCCTGTGATACGCCTACCCTCCATAGATATCCTGTGATACACCTACCCTCCATTGATATCCTGTGACACACCTACATGTACCCTCCATTGATATCCTGTGATACACCTACCCTCCATTGATATCCTGTGATACACAACCCTCGTTAGATATCCTGTGACACACCTACCCTCTATTGATATCCTGTGACACACCTACATGTACCCTCCATTGATATCCTGTATGTGACACACCTACACTCAATTGATATCCTGTGACACACCTACATGTACCCTCCATTGATATCCTGTATGTGACACACCTACACTCAATTGATATCCTGTGACACACCTACATGTACCCTCCATTGATATCCTGTATGTGACACACCTACACTCAATTGATATCCTGTGACACACCTACATGTACCCTCCATTGATATCCTGTGACACACCTACCCTCTATTGATTTCCTGTGACACACCTACCCTCTATTGATATCCTGTGACACACCTACATGTACCCTCCATTGATATCCTGTATGTGACACACCTACCCTCTATTGATATCCTGTGACACACCTACTCACCATAGATATCCTGTGATACGCCTACCCTCCATAGATATCCTGTGATACACCTACCCTCCATAGATAACCTGTGATACACCTACCCTCCATAGATATCCTGCTGATTGAGACACCTTAGTACCTACCTGCTGAGTTAGACTTGATTTATTTATCTCTCCCATTTAAATGAATGTAAGTCAGGTTCTTCTAGTTCTTATGATTATTCTGTTCACATCTTATCTGGGCAGGAAAACTGTTTAAGATATCTCATGTAATCTGAAATGTATTATTCTCAGAATGTGTTCCGTTCACTCTAAATAGATCACTGTGAACTTTTAGCTCAAGTGCAAATTATCTTGGAAAAGTTAACTGGACCGGAAATAATAAACCTTACAGGATATTTCAATGAAATCTGAAATGCATCACCAACAGAAGGTGTGTAGTGTACATTAAGTAAGTCATGTTCAAAGTTTAAATGGGTACATATTTTCTGGGAAATCTTGAATGCACTGTAAATTATAAACCATTGAAGATATCTTATGGAATCTGATGTATATCAGAACAAGTCACAGGAGGTGTGTAGTGATCTATAGTTACGTCACTGTGTGGTTTACCTTTAGGCCAAAGGTCAAACAAGTACAGTAAAACCTTGTTATACCGCCAGCTTCTGTCCTCTGTGATTTTGGCAGTAAAACGAGTTTGGCGGTATAACGAGTTTGGCGGTATATCGGGTTTACCGTTTTGAACCCAAGTGTCCACACATACATATTCCTGTACTAGACTCAAATTGGCGGCATTTAACGAGGTCAAAATAGTGTGATTTTAACCATTTGTTTTGGGAATATGATGGCGGATGGCGGTATACGGGTTTGGCCTTACAACGGATGCATTATCATTAGGGAAATCCGTTCTGAGTAAACTAATGGCAGTATGCAGGTATGGCAGTTTAACGGGTGCCATTACAACAGGGTTTTACTGTACAAAGAAAATATGCATATTGGCTAACAAGCACTGACATATCTTATTGTATACAAAAGCAACAATCTAGTTCTTCATTGAGGAACTGCAAATTATTTTTTTATAAAATAACACAAACCTAAAAGTTATTATGCCATAATGTTACATGAACCATAAAGCAAAAAAAGGAAGTTGTGGCTTATTTACCTCAATTTAGGATATGTTAGCCATAGGAAATACGGAAATCACTGGGGTGGGAAAATGTTCAACATGTTCAACACCTCAATACCTTCTGGATTTGTATGTGAACAGGTTGGTTGGTTGACGGGTTTATCACCTACATGACTCCACCCATGCGGGTTTCGTATCACTATGTGAACAGATTTTTCATTTCTATATGTACAGAATCTCTTGGAGTCTTCAAAGGACATCATCAGTGATTGGCTAGACAAAGCCCATGGGTCAGAGGTCACTGACAACTCTATCTTCTCCAGTCTGCCAAGGTTCTGGGAGGAGGACTACCACAAGGACATGGAGTCCCTCAACGTAAGTAGCACTGTACTGAGTATACTAGGGTGGGATTACACATATCAGACATGTATGTGTGATGTTAGGCCTTGTAATACTATATAAACCTGGTGTGTTTAGGTACAGTCCGCTGACGTCCTGACCAGGGTCACTGAATACATCCCAGAGATCATTGAATATGTCCAGAAGATCATTGACAATAAGTTCGCGTAAGTTTTATATAGTTTTTGATTTTGTCTATTATGTTTATGTATGCATGTTTTACTATAACTACTTTTAAGAAATAAAACATGTCTGATTAAATTATGAATGAGTTTAAATTTTATTTGTATTATGTCTTGTATATCTTGCTTAAAGTCAGTATAAACACCTCTACAAAGCAACTGGTGGAAATATCTCTGTTGTGTTTGGTAGAAATATTTCTACTGTGATTGGTGAAAATATCTCTACTGTGATTGGTGGAAATATCTCTACTGTGATTCATGGAAACATTTCTACTGTGATTGGTGGAAATATCTCTACTGTATTTAGTGGAAATATCTTTACTGTGATTTGTGGAAATATCTCTACTGTGATTTGTGGAAACATCTCTACTGTGATTGGTGGAAATATCTCTACTGCATTTAGTGGAAATATCTCTACTGTGATTGGTGGAAATATCTTTACTGTGATTCGTGGAAATATCTCTACTGTGATTCATGGAAACATCTCTACTGTGATTGGTGGAAATATCTCTACTGCATTTAGTGGAAATATCTCCACTGCAATTGGCTTAAATGTATCTACTACAATTGGTGGACATTTCTCTACAACAATTTGTGGAAATGTTTCTACTTAGATTTGCTATAGAGCATCCATATTTAGTGGGATTTGGTGATGAATTATTGTGTAAAGGAAGAGTATACAATGTAGCTGCTCTGTGGACTGTATCCAAAAAGGGCTGATTTGGGCCTTTACTTTTATAAAAAAAAAAAAAAAAGTGAGCAGTGTTTAGCTTGACAATGTGGTTGCTGTTACTAGTTTATTAACATTTTTTTTTTATTCATTTTCATTTTTTTTTTATTCTTTTTCATTTTTTTTGGTATGACTATGGTATACATGATTGTTGTTAAAGCTCTTGACAAAACTTACTCCAACTGCGAATTTTGTATCATTTCAGCTATGAATCAAATGGCTCTGTCTACTTCAAGACAACTGACTTTGCTGACACAGACGGCCATTTCTATGCTAAGTTGGTGCCTGAGGCTATTGGTGATGCCGATGCACTTAAAGAAGGGGAAGGTAACTCTTGCTTATAAACAATGTATGGGAGAGTGTGTATATAGTTGTATATAGTTGTATAGTTGTATAGTTGTATGGGTACAATGGATCTGATTAACTCATTCACCCCTGAAGACACATTAGAACTCTTCCAATTCAAAGGTTGGAATAGTTCATTATGAAATTTCAGGAGTGAATGAGTTAAGTCCGTAGGAAGCAGCTGGTATTTTACTAGGGTGACATTCAGCTTTTAGATGAAAGGAACTTCTTAATAAATAAATGTTTTCATAATTATACCTACACCTGTCATTTCTGTGTTAAATTACATGACATCATAAGAGAAATAATGAGTATTTGTTAGCAACATGTCAAGATCTTTTTATCAAATTCAATTTACTTGATAGCATTGTCCATAATTCAAATATGTACCATTTACATGTTGAAGTTGAAGGTATATAGCTCTCATTTATGATAATTGAATATCTACATGTGTGATATTGTAAAATACCTGTGATTTAAGGTGAACTTAGTGTATCTGAATCTCAGCTAGAAGAAAAGAAAAGCCAGAATGACTTTGCTCTTTGGAAAGCTTCCAAACCAGGTGAACCATCTTGGGAGTCTCCATGGGGTAAGGTAAGTGGTCTGTTATTTAGGGGGCAATTCTTAATGTGAGAAAGCCTCATAACATGTTGATTCTAAAAAAAAAGTTGCTATTTTCTGATTGTTGCAGAGATGACTCTTTGAGCTCTTATTCCGTCTTTGCGTATTGCAGAGTTATCTTCTCTTGTGAGCAGGTATTGATTGTTCCGTCATTGGTTTGTGTGAGAAAATTACGTCGTTTTCTCAAAAATTGATGACGTTACTCTCACAAACAAGTGACGTAACAATCAATACCTACTCCCAAGAGAAGATAACTCTGCAATACGCAAAGATGGAATTGGTTAAGACAATTTTGATTTATCAATAGAACCTGCAGGCTTTGACCAATCATAATGCAAATTTCAATGGTCCTTAACAGATTTGAATACTGTTATTATACATGTAAAGAGAAAATATTGGGATGCAGTAAAGACCTATTGGGGTTCTTATTTTTAGAATGGTTAGGGAATGCTTAACCAGTGTATGAATGATGGACATGAAAGCCCAGGTGGTGATTAGTCAGGTTCAGTCAACTTATCAGATAGAAACCATTTAACTAGAACCTTATAATTATATTAAAATGAAAGTTTAAAAAACATTTTTTTTAATGTTTTTCATTTTTGGGAAGAATTTCTTTTACAATACAGGGACGTCCTGGCTGGCACATTGAATGTTCCGTGATGGCAAGTTGTATTCTGGGAGAATCTTTGGATATCCACACTGGAGGAGTCGATCTCAAATTTCCTCACCATGACAACGAGTTGGCTCAGGCTGAGGTTTGTATGTAATGTGAAACCTTGTTAGCTAAATGATAAGGTTTTTATGTTACTAGACATTTAATGCAAAAAGCTTATGTTTGAATTGTTTTAACAGTAAATATTTAAATTTGTATATTTTACAGTCTCCTACCAATTTATCTCTTCATCCACAATTGTTTAACAAATTTACCAGTAAAATATCCACGGAGATTATAGCCGAAGACTTGTGTGCCACCACTTTTGACAAGTATTTAGCACAATTTTCACTTTCCTTTCCACAGGCGTACTACAAAAACGACCACTGGGTTCGGTACTTTCTCCACTCCGGTCATCTGACCATTGACAACTGCAAAATGTCCAAGTCACTTAAGAACTTCATTTCCATCAAGGATGCTCTTAAGAAACACACATCTCGACAGCTGCGCCTGCTTTTCCTCCTTCATGCCTGGAAGGACACACTAGACTATGGTGAAAACAGCATGGAGGTTGCTCTCAAGTATGAAAAGAGCTTCAATGTAAGTACCAAAATATAACTCGGAAAGGGAAATACAATGGAGGTACCAAAACATACCACAGGGAGGGAAATACAATGTAGGTACCCAATACATAACACATGGAGGGAAATACAATGTTGGTACCAAAACATACCTCAGGGAGGGAAATACAATGTAGGTATCAAAACATACATCAGGGAGGGAAATACAATGTAGGTACCAAAACATACCTCAAGCAGGGAAATACAATGTTGCTACCAAAACATACCTCAAGCAGGGAAATACAATGTATGTACCAAAACATACCACAGGTAGGGAAATACAATGTATGTACCCAAAACATACGACAGGGAGGGAAATACAAGGTAGGTTCCAAAACATACCTCAAGGAGGAAAATACAATGGATGTACCAAAACATACCTCAGGGAGGGAAATACAATGTAGGTACCAAAATAAACATCAGGGAGGGAAATACAATGTAGGTTCCAAAACATACCACAGGGAGGGAAATACAATGTCCGTACCAAAACATACCACAGGGAGGGAAATACAATGGAGGCTCCAAAACATACCACAGGGAGGGAAATACAATGTAGGTTCCCAAACATACCTCAGGGAGGGAAATACAATGTAGGTTCCAAAACATACCACAGGGAGGGGAATACAATGTAGGTACCAAAACATACCACAGGGAGGGAAATACAATGGAGGTACCAAAACATACCTCAGGGAGGGAAATACAATGTAGGGACCAAAATATACCACATGGAGGGAAATACAATGTAGGTACCAAAACACACCACAGGGAGGGAAATACAATGTAGGTTCCCAAACATACCTCAGGGAGGGAAATACAATGTAGGGACCAAAATATACCACATGGAGGGAAATACAATGTAGGTACCAAAATATACCACAGGGAGGGAAATACAATGTAGGTTCCCAAACATACCTCAGGGAGGGAAATACAATGTAGGTACCAAAACAAACCTCAGGGAGGGAAATACAATGTAGGTTCCAAAACACACCACATGGAGGGAAATACAATGTAGGTACCAAAACAAACCTCAGGGAGGGAAATACAATGTAGGTTCCAAAACACACCACAGGGAGGGAAATACAATGTAGGTACCAAAACATGCCTCAGGGAGGGAAATACAATGTAGGTACCAAAACATACCACAGGGAGGGAAATACAATGGAGGCTCCAAAACATACCACAGGGAGGGAAATACAATGCAGGTACCAAAATAAACATCAGGGAGGGAAATACAATGTAGGTACCAAAAACATACCACAAGGAGGGAAATACAATGTAGGTACCAAAACATACCTCAGGGAGGGAAATACAATTTAGGTACCAAAACATACCACAGGGAGGGAAATACAATGGAGGTACCAAAACATACCTCAGGGAGGGAAATACAATTTAGGTACCAAAACATACCACAGGGAGGGAAATACAATGTAGGTTCCAAAACATACCTGAAAGAAGGAAATACAATGTAGGTTCCAAAACATACCAGAGGGAGGGAAATACAATGTAGGTACCAAAACATGCCTCAGGGAGGGAAATACAATGTAGGTACCAAAAACATACCACAAGGAGGGAAATACAATGTAGGTACCAAAAACATACCACAAGGAGGGAAATACAATGTAGGTACCAAAAACATACCACAAGGAGGGAAATACAATGTAGGTACCAAAAACATACCACAAGGAGGGAAATACAATGTAGGTACCAAAAACATACCACAAGGAGGGAAATACAATGTAGGTACCAAAACACACCACAGGGAGGGAAATACAATGTAGGTACCCAAAACATACCACAGGGAGGGAAATACAATGTAGGTACCAAAATAAACATCAGGGAGGGAAATACAATATACCAGGTACCAAAACATACCACTGAGAGGGAAATACAATGTACTGTAGGTACATGTACCACCAGTACAAGTGATGTATAATTAGGGAGGTTAACATTACCAGTATAAACATGTAAATATTACTAGTAGATTGTGTGGTCACAAAGGTCTGGGGTCTGCAAGGTCATAGCAAAATGTGTACAGATCAACTCACTACAAAGCTAGTATTAACAGGAACTTTTGAAATGCCAAATGTGCTGAAACTTGGTTGATTGATGAGTTTATTAGGTCTAGAGGTACATTAAACTTCTCAAACAGGTTTCTGCTGCCACAATAAAGTTCAAATGAAATGTCATTGATGCATGATGTGTCACAAATGTTAGCTTCATGTTCAGGGGCGAGTATAGAAATATTTTGGAATGGCAGTAACATTTTCTAGGGGGGAGGAGGGAATGTCGGGGCATTCCATTCCTCAAACTACGTTAATCAAAAGACTTTCATTTTTCATTGATGTAGATATCGAGATGTAGATGTTTCCAGTTGAATTTACTAAGTATGTTTTTTCCTATACAGGAGTTTTTCCTCACAGTTAAGGATGTCCTACGTATGACCCCTAGCACTGGGCTGGCGTCCTTTGAGAAGTGGACAGATGATGAATTACAGATGAATGAAACGTAAGGGCCAATGATATTCTTTAATATAGGAATGAAACGTAAGGGCAAATGATATTCTTTAAGATAGGAATGAAACGTAAGGGCAAGTGATATTCTTTAAGATAGGAATGAAACGTAAGGGCAAGTGATATTCTTTAATATAGGAATGAAACGTAAGGGCAAGTGATATTCTTTAAGATAGGAATGAAACGTAAGGGCCAATGATATTCTTTAATATAGGAATGAAACGTAAGGGCCAATGATATTCTTAAACATAAGGGCCAATGATATTCTTAAACATAAGGAATGAAACATAAGGGCCAATGGTATTCTTAAACATAAGTAATGAAACGTAAGGTCCAATGGTATTCTTAAACATAAATAATGAAACATAAGGGCCAATGGTATTCTTAAACATAAGTAATGAAACGTAAGGTCCAATGGTATTCTTAAACATAAGGAATGAAACGTAAGGGCCAATGATGTTCTTAAACATTAGTAATGAAAAGTAAGGGCCAATGGTATTCTTAAACATAAGAATGAAAACTTATGTGTCCCTGTTAGATTGGAGAAATATAAAATCATTCTTCACATTAGAAGTATCTCTGATTTTTTCCCCTGTTTTGATCTTACACAGCTACCTAGCCATGAGAAGAGACGTGCATGCAGCCCTGTGTGGTAAGTATTAATCATATTGTTTTAGAATACTTGTTTATATACAGGTAAATATATAGCAGGAACATCTTAGTTTCTGTGTCGTCATTTAGCAGTAAAATGGACATACTACGTCTCTTCTTATGTATTAGATATTGGGATGAATTATTATTACGCTAATTGGATATTCCTCACATTTCCTTCTGTTTCATTATTCTATTTTTGGTTACCTGAATTCATCAAAGTGCTAACTTAAGTGGATCTGGTGTATCTCTGTGAAAGGGGACATGTACTGTTGGTAGTTTGTCTGCAGACTTCAGGGTAAGACGTATCTGGCTCAGTACAGAGTAAGACATATTGTCCATGTTTGTACAGATTCCATCAACACCCGTCAGACCATGGAAGTGATGCGAGAAGCCATGTCTGCCTGTAACATCTATATGACCAAGTGTAAGGTGGACAAACGCTTTCCCAATCGCAAGCTGCTCAAAAACATGGCCACCTACATCACAGACATGCTCAGGGTACGGTTTGCTTAAAAATGCAGTTTTTTGTTTTCGTGTAAATTTAACTTTTCCGTGGGAATTATTTTTGAGACTTTTAACCCTTTCACCACTGTTGACCATAATGGGCTCATCCAGATCAATGCATGGTAGAGACTACTTAAGTTACATAGGGTTGAAAGGGTTAATTAGAATCTTGTTGCTGAAAGATGCTTTGATAGTAAGCTTGGTTTTGTTTCGTTCCTGAGAGGGAGAAAACATATTGACTTGTTAAGATTCTAGTAGGTCCAGGAAACTTAATATCTGCAAATTTCTCTCGTTTTATATAAAAAAAACTTCAGCACTAAAAATGCATAAGTTAATTTAAATTTCCCTCATTATAGATTAATTACCAAAGTCTGATAACAATAAAACGTAAAATATAAACTTTAAAGTTAAACGGCCCCGAATCTTTAATTTGCAGCAATTTTGTGTATTTTAGACGATTTGCAGAGATACGACATGTATACATCTGTTTGTTGAAATTGTCTTTACCTGTATTTTCAGATTTATGGTGCGATAGAGACCGAGACTGTGATCGGATTTCCCCAGGGTGGAGCAGCTAGTACTGATGTAAGTCCCTCTCGTCTGAAAAGATTGAAAATGTTCGATTCTGATTAATATCTAAAACATTTGTCTTATTGAAATTGTATACAGACAATGCAGCTATTGATAATCTTGCTGCTGGTCAAGATTATTTTTGCTGAATTACATAATTATATAACAAAAGTTACTTTCATTTACATATTTTCTGCCTACTGACAATAAAGTTCGCTGAATTATGAGGAAACCGTTTTGCTTCCTTTATGGTTTCAATGACTTGCTGGTTATTGAATAGATATGATTTCACAGGTTCATTGGATTTTATCCTAATCTGATCGTCAGACATTTTTATAACCCCCCCCCCCCCCCCCCCCCGAAANGGGGGGGGGGGGGGTATACTGGAACCACTCTTTCCGTTTGTTCGTCCGTACGTCTGGTACCTCTTACTCCTCCTAGGTTTATGCATGGACGCCATCTGAGGTTAGACTTTTTCATGACCCTTGAGCAGCCCGGATTGCGGGGAGTATTAGTTAGCCCATAGGCGACAGTTCTAGTTTACACTACTTCTGTCCTCATTTAATTGTCATGTTTGTAACAAAAAGATATACTACTGATTTTTGAATCCATGACATCAGTCATCAAGATATTTTAGTTTCCCTTTTTAATATTTTCCATTTTTTTATCATCTAAAGTTGGAAGAAACGGTGATGCCATATCTCCAATCATTTGCTCAGTTCCGAGACGATGTGAGAAAAGTCTCCCGGGAGCAGAAAGGTTTGTATTTCTGCTCGGTCATCACTGCATTTCACCACACAATTCTGGTAATGTTACATAGAATCCAATCTGCTAATGAGCCACTTCTATTAAGAAACCACCTGTGTTAGGAGACCGCTTTGAAAGTTTGCCATTGTACTGATCTCTATGTGAAGTGTACCTGTTTTAATTAGGAGATTTTATAACCATGTTAAGAGACCACTTTTTGGACTTCCTTAGAGTTCCCTCTTAATTCAAGTGTTGTATATCAGATCTCAAAGGAGATATGAAATATCTATCATACATTTGACAGGACAGGATGTTATTGTTTTGTCTGCCTCTGTTTTCCTTTGTCCATAGTACAACTTCCTAACCATGGATTTCTTTTCAAACTTTATAGACATATGAGCTAAACCTAAGAGGTGTGCCATTGGGCATTTAAAGACCATCAATTTTAGGTCAAAAAGGTCACAGGGTGAATTAAAATGCCAAATCACCAGGTTGACGTTAAACAAAACTGGTTCCTTTTTAGCTCACCTGGCCCAAAGGGTCACGTGAACTTATGCCGTGGTGCAGACTCCTTCGTCCGTCCATCGGGCGTCAACTTTTTACTTTAAAACAACCTCTTCTCAGTTACCAAGAGGCCTAGGGTGATGGTATTTGGCCAGTAGCATGCTGAGATGAAGGACTATCAAGTTTGTTAAAATGAATGACCTTGACTTATATTCAAGGTCACATTTGGTCAAATATGTTTAAAATCTTTGATCAACTTTTTCTGAATAACCAAAGGGTGCAGGATGATGATATTTAGCCCATAATATGCTGGGATAAAGGGCTACCAAGTTTGTTCAAATAAATGACATTCACCAATATTCAAGGTCACAGGGGTCAATTGTCTTAGAAAACCTTTAAACAATTTCTTCTGAAATATCTAAAGGCCCAGGATGATGATATCTGGCCAGTAGTATGCTGGGATGAAGGGCTATCAAGTTTGTTCAAATGAATTACCTTTGCCTATATTCAAGGTCACAGGGGTCAAATATGTTTTAAATCTTTAAACGACTTCTTCTGAATAGCCAAAAGGCCCAGGAGGATAATATCTGGCCAGTAGCATGCCTGGATAAAGAGCTACAAAGTTTGTTCAAATGAATGAACTTGACTTTTGTTCAAGGTCACAGGGATCAAATATGTTCATAATCTTTAAACAACTTCTTCTGAATAACCATAAGACATAGAATGTCGATATCTGACCAGTAGCATGCTTGGATAAAGAGCTACAAAGTTTGGATGAAGGGTTTTTCATTTGAATGACCTTTACCCACTTTCAAGTTAACCTTGGGTCAAATATTTATAAACCTTTAAATAACCTAATCTCAATAAACAAAATTTCTCGGTTGGTGATATTTGGCAAGTTGTATGCTGAGATGAAGGGCTATACAGTGTGTTCAACGTAATGACTGTGTTCGACTTTCAAGGTCACAGGGGTCAAATGTTTTTAAATCTTCTTTTGAATGACTTATAGGTATAAATACTGATATTTTGCCTGTAGCTTTATTTTAGATTACTTTTAAGGTTACAAGTTACGAAATGAATACCAGGTGAGCGATGCAGGCCCATTGGGCCTCTTGTTCTTCTTGATTACCTGGCTAAGTGCACTGTAATTGTTCACAACATCAGAAAAACTTAAGACAACTACCAGGTATATTATGATCATTTTTAAAGAAATATTTCATCTACAGTTCTAGTTCAGATCACAAATATGGCATAGTTGAAAAATGCAGGTCAACTTGGACTCTTGTTGATAAATCAGGTTTTGTTGTGGTTTTATAAAGATTTTAAACAATATAAGATATAATATGATACAGTTTCAGAGAAACTAATATTGTTTATGCTGTTTACAGTGTTTGACATCCTGAAGATTTGTGATCAGGTCCGTGATGACACTCTGCCGAATCTCGGTGTTCGACTAGAAGACCACGATGATAGACCTACGGCTATTAAACTGGTAGATCGGGAGACTCTTCTCAAAGAGAGGGAGGAAAAGATCAGGCAGCAGGAACTCAAACAAAAGGAAAAGGAACGGAAGAAGAAAGAACAAGAAGCGGCTAAGGTATAAATGAATTACCGGTGTTTCCTCCACACCATCTCTATAGCCATAAGTATCTTTCGTTAATTAATATTTGCATAGATTTAAAAAAAAAAAAAATCAAATAAGTATGGTAATTTTGGTGGACATGGATATTTCAAAATTTCACATAATGTTTGAAGTTAATAATTGATCCTTGTTGAAATTCGAAAAGAGGTTAGTTTTTAGTGATTAAACTTCCAAGGTTTCGTATATATATACCTGGTTGTGTCTATATGCCCACCAAGGCAGTGTGTATTATATACATTGTATATGTACAAGTGTATGTAAATGCAGGGCCTCCAAGTAAGATCTGCGCTATTACATGGAGGCAAGTACACCAACATATCCTGTCTCCGGCACACATACACACTTGCACGCTTACACAACACACATGGAGGCGCGTCCTTAAATGACCTTAGATGTTCATAGGACGTTGAACAAAATTAAACCAAACAGACAAAAATTATGGCACTGGTATTAGGATAACAACAATTAAGATATTGATGCTTTGTATGTTTAGGAGGCAAAAGAGGCACAAGCAAGAATTCCTCCGTCAGAACTCTTCAAGAAGGAGACCAAGAACTACTCTAAATTTGATGACAAGGTAAGTGAGTTTTCAACAATTTAAGTATAAATATGGGATCACTATAAGTGCTGTCTTATACCCAATAGTCAATCCCTACCGCCACCCCCCGGTTGTTACCAATGGTAGAAAAGTATATAATTATTGTCTGATGCCTACCCCATGGTATTCTATAAATCACTGTATTTTCACAACAGATTGATTTGCTCGTTAATTGACAAGGGGAAAAGTTTATGAGTTTTAGTCTTGGGAATATTATAAGGTCACCTGCCAGAAGGAGTGAGCAATTAAATGCCAAGGTGAGGCATCCATCATCTGTCATTTTTTCACTTTAGAGAATATTTTGGCATTTATGGCTACATGACCCAACATTGTAGAAATGAGGCAAGTGGCACTAATTAGGGTCTAAATGGGGGAATCTTTAAAATCTTACTTTTTGTGTACAGGAAAAGATTTTTTCTTCTTAAATTGGTGACAAGCGACCTTGAGGTAATTGTGTAAGCAGAGGTTGTGGTCTCTCAAGGTGGGCTGAAGGGTAGAGCAATCTGTCCTTCAAAA
The DNA here is from genome assembly GCF_002113885.1 of Mizuhopecten yessoensis. NCBI lineage: Eukaryota > Metazoa > Mollusca > Bivalvia > Pectinida > Pectinidae > Mizuhopecten > Mizuhopecten yessoensis. Next base: position 689,966 of record NW_018408700.1, read on the forward strand.
CACATACATATTTAAGCAGCCTTTCATTTTATGAGGATGCAGCCTTTCATTTTATGAGGATGAGTCAGAACCATATTTGAAGATTTCTAATGCAAACCTTCTTTTTTTTCTTTTAAAGGGCATTCCTACCCATGATGCTGAGGGAAAAGAACTTACTAAATCAGCTATTAAAAAACTTACCAAGATGTATGATGCTCAGGAAAAGGTTTACAACAAGTACCTGAAAAGTCAGGAAGGTGGAGCCACTGGGGGTCCAAGTCAATAAAATGTGTGACCATTTGAATGGCATCAATATTGTAACATTATCGTGTATAAACACTTAGATGGACACTTGGCATTCACACAGCTTGTAGTAGTTGTGGTTATTTAAATTAACTAACTTTTAATTTTGATCCACCCATTTAAAAAAGTAGGAACACCTATTTCCTGTTCCTGGTGACTGTTACATAAACTGTGTATCATTGACAAACATTTCTTGGGTATATAATCACCCAAATTAAGCTTTTCATGTTTAATGTTGTGACTTGATCTTATGATGTAGACTGTAGTGCTTTTCCATATAAATGGTTTGTGTCCCCAAGTCTTTAAAGTAGGAATTATATTCTACTGGTCATATAATGCTGGTAAAATTCATCTATTTATATCTTTCTCAATGAATAAATCATGATACTAAATCCATTGATGATGCAATATTCTCATAAAATCAACACACACTAGCTGGAGGTCAAACAGTCAACACAGACTACATTTTTTAGCTGGAAGTCAAACAATTGATACACACTAGCTGGAGATCAAACAGTCAACACCCACTAGCTGGAGGTCAAACAGTTGATACACACTAGCTGGAGGTCAAACAATTGATACACACTAGCTGGAGGTCAAACAGTTGCTACACAATAGCTGGAGGTTAAACAGTTGATACTCACTAGCTGGAGGTGAAACAGTTGATGCACACTAGCTGGAGGTCAAACAGTTAACACCCACTAGCTGGAGGTCAAACAGTCAACACAGACTACATTTTTTAGCTGGAAGTCAAACAATTGATACACACTAGCTGGATATCAAACAGTCAACACCCACTAGCTGGAGGGCAAACAGTTGATACACACTAGCTGGAGGTAAAACAGTTAAACCACACTAGCTGGAGGTAAAACAGTTGATACACAATAGCTGGAGGTTAAACAGTTGATACTCACTAGCTGGAGGTGAAACAGTTGATGCACACTAGCTGGAGGTCAAACAGTCAACACACACTAGCTGGAGGTCAAACAGTCAACACACACTAGCTGGAGGTCAAACAGTTGAAACACACTAGCTGGGGGTCAAACAGTTGATACACACTAGCTGGAAGTCAACACACACTAGCTGGAGGTCAAACAGTTGAAACACACTAGCTGGAGGCCAAACAGTCAACACCCACTAGCTGGAGGTCAAACAGTCAACACACACTAGCTGGAGGTCAAACAGTTGATACACAATAGCTGGAGGTTAAACAGTTGATACTCACTAGCTGGAGGTGAAACAGTTGATGCACACTAGCTGGAGGTCAAACAGTCAACCCCCACTAGCTGGAGGTCAAACAGTTGAAACACACTAGCTGGAGGCCAAACAGTCAACACCCACTAGCTGGAGGTCAAACAGTCAACACCCACTAGCTGGAGGTCAAACAGTTGATACACACTAGCTGGAGGTTAAACAGTTGATACACACTAGCTGGAGGTCAAACAGTTGATACACACTAGCTGGAGGTCAAACAGTTGATACACAATAGCTGGAGGTTAAACAGTTGATACACACTAGCTGGAGGTTAAACAATTGATACACACTAGCTGAGGGTGTAACAGTTGATGCACACTAGCTGGAGGTCAAACAGTCAACACCCACTAGCTGGAGGTCAAACAGTTGAAACACACTAGCTGGAGGTCAAACAGTTGATACACACTAGCTGGAAGTCAACACACACTAGCTGGAGGTCAAACAGTTGATACACACTAGCTGGAGGTCAAACAGTTGATGCACACTAGCTGGAGGTCAAACAGTTGATACACACTAGCTGGAGGTCAAACAGTTGATACACACTAGCTGGAGGTCAAACAGTTGATACACACTAGCTGGAGGTCAAACAGTTGATACACACTAGCTGGAGGTCAAACAGTTGATACACACTAGCTGGAGGTCAAACAGTTGATACACACTAGCTGGAGGTCAAACAATTGATACACACTAGCTGGAGGTCAAACAGTTGATACACACTAGCTGGAGGTCAAACAGTTGATGCACACTAGCTGGAGGTCAAACAGTTGATACACACTAGCTGGAGGTCAAACAGTTGATACACACTAGCTGGAGGTCAAACAGTTGATACACACTAGCTGGAGGTCAAACAGTTGATGCACACTAGCTGGAGATCAAACCGTTGATACACAGTAGCTGGAGGTCAAACCGTTGATGCACACTAGCTTGAGGTCAAACAGTCGACAAACACTAGCTGAGGGTGAAACAGTTGACACAATGTAGCTGGAAATCGGTTGAATCACACTGGTTCCTCAGACTGTCAAAACCACATGATAGAGGTAACACAGGCAACAGTTTGTTTACTCATTTGACAACAGAAAATGATGATTTGTTTGTAGGAATGACATTTATTATGTACTTGACAGTTTGGTTAGTTGGTAGTATTGATGAAGGAGAAGGTCATGTGTCCCATATATATATATATGTGTGTGTTTAGTTGTTGTAGAGCTTTTGTCGTTAGTGTATTGTTGTTTGTAAACCAATAGGTGCACATGGTGTGTATGTTCCAATATACAACTATGCCTATTTACATTAAATATTGAGTACCACTGATACAGAAAGATACTGTACTGTGCATTATATAATTAGGTGTAATCTTTAAAAAAAGCTCACAGAAACTAGAAGCTAGTGGGTACAGTAACATACATATAGGGTACAATAACATACATATAAGGTACAGTACTGTACATATAAGGTACAGAACCGTACATAGGGTACAGTACTGTATATATGTAGGGGACAGTACTGTATATATAGGGTACAGTGCTGTATATGTAGTGTAAAGTACTGTATATATAGGGTACAGAACCGGACATAGGGTACAGTACTGTATATATGTAGGGGACAGTACTGTATATATAGGGTACAGTACTGTATATGTAGTGTAAAGTACTGTATATATAGGGTACAGTACTGTATATGTAGGTGTACCGTACTGTATATATAGGGTACAGTACTATATATATAGGGTACAGTACTATATATGTAGAGTACAGTACTGTTTATATAGGGTACAGTGCTATATATATAGGGTACAGTACTATATATATAGGGTACAGTTCTGTATATATTGGGTACAGTACTATATATAGAGTACAGTACTCATGTACATGTAGGGTACAGTTATGTATAAAAAGGGTACAGGCTTCTATGGCATATTTATAGGAAGTGGACAAAAACCTGATCTTATTAACTTAGATCCTGTTACATGTATCAGTGTTGTGTACTTACCGGTAATGGTTATTTAAATTTTAAAAATATGAAGGATAATGGGAACTTTAATGTTTGAAAGGAGAAAAGTGTTTTTAACATTTTATTTTCAAATATGTATATATAGTTTTTTAAAGAATTATGTGAAAATAAATTTTCTGATAAAAGTGTAAAGTAAACTACATTGTATTGTTGACAAGTATTCTATCGATTTCACACAAAAAATTTTTTAAGTAGTATGAGAAATAAACAAATGTATTTCTTTAGTTATCCATTCAGATAGGGAGTAATTCCTCTTACCAATTTTGATAAAAGTGACTTATTAAAAAAATCACTGCTGGATATGTTAAATGTTAAGTAGATGTAAATGTGATGTTTTGTCAGACTTGAATCCTGATGTACTCTTAAACGTTTCACCTTGCATTGTCAGACTTGAATCCTGATGTGCTCTGTTACCTCACTTTGTATGTCAAATGATATTTCTGTCAACAAAATTAAATAAAAATAAATGTGACGTAATCTACTGACTGTGTTGTTTATCCATTGTGTTGACACCAGTGTTGCCTGCTGATCACGAGATACACCAACTCCTAAGGTAGGGTCAATGACTCCTAAGGTAGGGTCAATGACTCCTAAGGTAGGGTCAATGACTCTAAGGTAGGATCAATGACTCCTAAGGTAGGGTCAATGACTCCTAAGGTAGGGTCAATGACTCCTAAGGTAGGGTCAATGACTCCTAAGGTAGGGTCAATGACTCCTAAGGTAGGGTCAATGACTCCTAAGGTAGGGTCAATGACTCCTAAGGTAGGGTCAATGACTCCTAAGGTAGGGTCAATGACTCCTAAGGTAGGGTCAATGACTCCTAAGGTAGGGTCAATGACTCCTAAGGTAGGGTCAATGACTCCTAAGGTAGGGTCAATGACTCCTAAGGTAGGGTCAATGACTCCTAAGGTAGGGTCAATGACTCCTAAGGTAGGGTCAATGACTCCTAAGGTAGGGTCAATGACTCCTAAGGTAGGGTCAATGACTCCTAAGGTAGGGTCAATGACTCCTAAGGTAGGGTCAATGACTCCTAAGGTAGGGTCAATGACTCCTAAGGTAGGGTCAATGACTCCTAAGGTAGGGTCAATGACTCCTAAGGTAGGGTCAATGACTCCTAAGGTAGGGTCAATGACTCCTAAGGTAGGGTCAATGACTCCTAAGGTAGGGTCAATGACTCCTAAGGTAGGGTCAATGACTCCTAAGGTAGGGTCAATGACTCCTAAGGTAGGGTCAATGACTCCTAAGGTAGGGTCAATGACTCCTAAGGTAGGGTCAATGACTCCTAAGGTAGGGTCAATGACTCCTAAGGTAGGGTCAATGACTCCTAAGGTAGGGTCAATGACTCCTAAGGTAGGGTCAATGACTCCTAAGGTAGGGTCAATGACTCCTAAGGTAGGGTCAATGACTCCTAAGGTAGGGTCAATGACTCCTAAGGTAGGGTCAATGACTCCTAAGGTAGGGTCAATGACTCCTAAGGTAGGGTCAATGACTCCTAAGGTAGGGTCAATGACTCCTAAGGTAGGGTCAATGACTCCTAAGGTAGGGTCAATGACTCCTAAGGTAGGGTCAATGACTCCTAAGGTAGGGTCAATGACTCCTAAGGTAGGGTCAATGACTCCTAAGGTAGGGTCAATGACTCCTAAGGTAGGGTCAATGACTCCTAAGGTAGGGTCAATGACTCCTAAGGTAGGGTCAATGACTCCTAAGGTAGGGTCAATGACTCCTAAGGTAGGGTCAATGACTCCTAAGGTAGGGTCAATGACTCCTAAGGTAGGGTCAATGACTCCTAAGGTAGGGTCAATGACTCCTAAGGTAGGGTCAATGACTCCTAAGGTAGGGTCAATGACTCCTAAGGTAGGGTCAATGACTCCTAAGGTAGGGTCAATGACTCCTAAGGTAGGGTCAATGACTCCTAAGGTAGGGTCAATGACTCCTAAGGTAGGGTCAATGACTCCTAAGGTAGGGTCAATGACTCCTAAGGTAGGGTCAATGACTCCTAAGGTAGGGTCAATGACTCCTAAGGTAGGGTCAATGACTCCTAAGGTAGGGTCAATGACTCCTAAGGTAGGGTCAATGACTCCTAAGGTAGGGTCAATGACTCCTAAGGTAGGGTCAATGACTCCTAAGGTAGGGTCAATGACTCCTAAGGTAGGGTCAATGACTCCTAAGGTAGGGTCAATGACTCCTAAGGTAGGGTCAATGACTCCTAAGGTAGGGTCAATGACTCCTAAGGTAGGGTCAATGACTCCTAAGGTAGGGTCAATGACTCCTAAGGTAGGGTCAATGACTCCTAAGGTAGGGTCAATGACTCCTAAGGTAGGGTCAATGACTCCTAAGGTAGGGTCAATGACTCCTAAGGTAGGGTCAATGACTCCTAAGGTAGGGTCAATGACTCCTAAGGTAGGGTCAATGACTCCTAAGGTAGGGTCAATGACTCCTAAGGTAGGGTCAATGACTCCTAAGGTAGGGTCAATGACTCCTTAGGTAGGGTCAATGACTCCTTAGGTAGGGTCAATGACTCCTTAGGTAGGGTAAATGACTCCTAAGGTGGGGTCAATGACTCCTAAGGTGGGGTCAATGACTCCTAAGGTAGGGTCAATGACTCTAAGGTAGGGTTTATGACTCCTAAGGTAGGGTCAATGACTCTAAGGTAGGGTCAATGACTCCTAGGGTAGGGTCAATGAGGGTCAATGACTCCTAAGGTAGGGTCAATGACTCCTAAGGTAGGGGCAACAACTCCCAAGGTAAGGTCAATGACTCCCAAGGTAGGGTCAATGACTCCTAAGGTAGGGTCAATGACTCCTAAGGTAGGGTCAACGACTCCTAAGGTAGGGTCAACGACTCCTAAGGTAGGGTCAATGACTCCTAAGGTAGGGTCAATGACTCCCAAGGTAAGGTCAATGACTCCCAAGGTAGGGTCAATGACTCCTAAGGTAGGGTCAATGACTCCTAAGGTAGGACAATGACTATGGACATTTAACATTAGCTTTGGTCCCTGCTTGGAATTTCAAAACATGGATCCTTCAGCTTCACTCAGGAATAGTTAGTTTCAGAATTCATTTTATCACAAAATGGGACCTCATTGACTTACACCTGTGTGGGTATTTAAAGGTGCGGTAATACAATTCCTCCTAGAGCATTTAAATGACACAATTATTATAAAAGTATATAATCGTTGTATGCAACATATTCCAACTATTATTTTGATACCAATATTACATTATTTTAAGAAAGATTGTTTTTTTTGTATTGAAGATTTAAGCAGAAAAATATGTGAAATGTCATTACTAATGAGAGACTTCCCATTTTGGACACGTTAATTTGCATAGTTCTAAAATGAGTCTATTTTTCATACTTGCTTAAAAGTTGCCTAACAAAAATATCTTTCAACATGAGGAATTTCAAAAAAAATTACAGCGGGCAAATTAGTAAAGCCCTGTTTAAGGTCACAAGAATCATGTGTTGGAATCAAGTTTTTTTATCAAGTGTCAGACAAGGTTATCTTTCATTGCTTGACTTGTTTAGAGTTAAAGATATAAAATAATGTAATAATTCTTTCATGTTTTGTTTAATAAATGGGAAAAAACAAAATAATAATCACTTGCATATTAGTTTTATTATTAAGAACATTTTATTGTTTTTGTATATCAGTATATCTTTGTCTATAACACAATCTCAACCTTTAAAAGTTCTCCAGAGAAAAGATAACTTTTGCAGAATACATATTTATGGCTTATTACTGCTGCACACAACTTAAAAACATGCTTATAACATAATGAAGTGTTTTGGTATGACACAAAAACAGAAAAAAATATCAGTACATGTATTACCTTAATAAACATTGATAATGTGCATTGGCCATACTTGGCATGCTAAAAAAAGTATTTTACCGGTTTCGATATTACATAAAAATGATTCTGTAGACAAAAAATATATATATGGAAAGTTTTCAAGGAAGTATAAAATATAGACTTCCATTGGAACGCTATATAGGCAAGTCGATAATGTTGGGTATGTTTTAAATTTTGTGAAAATTTTGCATGTTTTTCTAATTAAAAGTATCGCTACACTAATTACTTCATGTATAATCAATATGACATATCTAGCATCAAAATAACAGTAGTTTTATATACGATCATAACTCATTTTCAAATAAAAAAATTCGCCTGTGACATTTACCTGTCATTTTGTTTGGATACCCCCTCTCTCAGCCTGGTGTTGTGCAAGGAGGTCCACTACGTGTATGGTTATCTGTAATAATGAATAATCATATATGCAGTTTTTGTTCATTTTTACATGTATGTATCTACATAAAGCAAAACAATAAAAGAAATTGAAGGTGTGACATGGGTATACAAGACTAATCCTTATGAAGGCTTTAAAATATACATATCAATCGGTATTTCACCGGCGTGCTACCATCAGGATAACATGAACTTAAGTCCATACTTGGTATTCTTCCCATTATGTGTCGCGGACCGAGATGCATTTCAGTATTACCGTGTCATGCGTTTTTCCTGGTGTCATGCCGTCTTAATTACTTGACACTTGACATTCGTTTCTCAGTCGTGTGCTCACATGACTGTATAGTTTGATTGGAATCTAGTTCTAAATAGCCTTTGAACATAGGACTGTTCAAGTTGCTTTACGTCCGGTGTCTGACGTCCGTCCATCAGCTCGTCCGTCCGGTCTGTAAACATATTTGTTACTCGGAAACTACTAAAGATATTTTACATGAGACAAATATAACTCTGGTCCATTATGCATAGTTGTACATGGTTCATGAATCAAAAAAGAAAACCACCGCTCAGATTCTCCATTACCGAGGAACCAATGAAGACAAAATATGGTATACATGAACTACTTAATCTCTTGTTGTACCAGCTTCAAAATCTTGGATCTTTTATGCATTTTGTATATAAATTTGTAGCTGCTATTTCTCAGAAACTATTAAAGGATTACGAACGACAACTACAAAATGTAATATGCATGACCCCTTTGTGTTCTAGTCGTGCATGCGCATATTTTGAAAACGATCGAAAAATCTCGCATATATTGCCCTCAGATATTATTTAAAATTTAGTTTAAAAAAATGTCAATTATGCGAAATACAATCATTTTGATAAGCTGTGGATAATAATAAGGTTGAAGAGGGTATATGGAGTGTAAGCAATGTTGATGAACCATAATTTCATATTCTAGGGTCTAAAAGGAATTACCTGAAACTTGCTGTTGATCATTTTATGACGCCATGCAACGTCTCAAGATTCCGTGTACTATATATGCACATGTTTTTATTTTACAGCTCTTTTATTGTTATAATGTACTGCAACATTTTGATATACGTAGCACTGTAACTTTACTATAGCCAATTTTTCGTATTTGACCTACCTTATACAATAACAAAAATGATACTCGAAATAACCGGACCAGTAGAAGCAGCATACAACATGTTAAGATACACATATTTCTACTGACTCGCTAAAGTTAAATAGACTACCAAAAGGCGATCGAGCCATGCTGTTCTCCAACAGTTCTTGTGGAGTATTTCGATCAGTTCCATCAGAGTACCGGACTCGTGTTTGAAGAAATGATACATTAATTAAAAATCGCTACATATATGAGTGTCTAATAATTATGTCTGAAAATAAATCATACATGTGTTAATCCCTCTGTTTTAAATATGTTCGTTGCGTGTGACCTGAGCGAACGTTCTGGTCTTCCCCAGCGCGCATGTGATGTGCGTCGGATATTCAGGAGTTAAAATAGGTATAAATGTCGAGTAACTACTACGATCATTAACTGCGCAATTCATTGAAAACGGTAAGAACATGTTTTGCATCGACAGAGCAGCTGTTATAGATATGATTTGGAGATTATGTCCAATTCTCGTAAAGTGATGTTTACCAATTTATGTTTATGTGATTTAGTTGATCTTATTGCTTTGTATGATATATTTTATCTGTTATAATAAAGGTTGACTATCACATGAATACATATATCCAAATTGTTTTTTTAAGAGATCATTGAAAACCCAATAAACAGTGTAACAATTTTGCCGTAATTGGAATTTGATGTAATGATATTAGCAGTATTATGAAATATGAGATTTACTGAGAAAACGGAAATTATCAGGAAAGCTATCTTCTCATGTCATTTTCTATTTATGTAACAGATTGATGTTCGGATGACATATTAGGTGATACTGTTTAATACGTAAAGCCTGCTGTAGGAATAAGATGTAAGTAGCCTATACTGTATATGTTATATGCATGAAATGCGAATTTAAAGTTATTTTACGACAGAGTCCCAACACTCAGCGACTTTAATTGCAGAAAAGGTCTTCACTCTGTTTTAGATCGATGGTGACCTTTGATTTGATATCTTGATGGACTCTACATGTGGAGCCGGGAACTTATCCTTCTGAAGCAGCTTGTTTCGCCACTGCTTTGTGAGAGTAGTTATGCTATTGTTTGATATCTGTGGTTCCAGTTGTTATCAGTAAGCGTACATCATTTGCTGGGCGGATTGGTCGAGTGGTTAACACTCCGGCCTTCCACGCAGGCGGCCGGGGTTCGATCCCCGAAGTCGCCGTACGCATGGATTATTCAGATAAAGTGTTTTTTTCCTGCCCACACAACTCCAACAACCCAGGTGGAGTATAAAATGGTCTGAGGTGGGTGTTGCGGTATCTGTGCTGTAGCATTCAAGTGAGGTGGCACTATAAACGATACCGTTGGAAGCACGGTTCCACTACAAAAAGCAGAACGCAATACATCTCCAGCACACATACAGGCATACACACATAGGGAGATATTAGCCAGGTGGCATAGGACTAGTAGTAAGCGCCTGATAAGGCAGCTCCTGCGAATTCCTCAATATTATATTGTATTGTTTAATATATATGCTAATTGTATTGACTGTATACAATTGTATATCTATGTACTGTAAAGCGCTGTAGAGTGGCTAATGTTAGCTAGATAGGGCGCTATATCAAATGCTGTATATTTTTTTTTTTTTTTTTTTTTTTTNATTCAGTACATGACCTAGTGATACATGTAGTTCAGTTCAAAGACCGCCGACGTTCGTTGCTACAGACGGGCCAGTACAGACTCGCACCCACCCACGCTCCATTCAAAATAAATAGAGATGTGTGGGTTAAAAAAAACTACAGATGAACGTAACAGACATTACAACCGATTCAGGTGATACGTACACGAGGACAAATTACAGGTGACACCAACTGACGAACAGACAATAGTTTTTGAACCTCGGGCGTTAGGTAAGAAATCGGGACAAAGGAAACGGAAAATTGCAAAGAGAAAAAAGAAAGTAAAGCATGACTGATACATTGACAACGACAACCATCACCACTTCCCTAACACAGAAAATAGTTTCAGTCAGCAGAGCACCACACCCTTATCTTTTGGGCACCAGTAACACGATGACAGGGCTTGCTGCTGAATATCATTTAACACACTCTTGAACGTACACAGTCACATATATACTATATATGGTCCAAGGAAACCAGGGAGGCTGTACCAGGGTGGGTTACTACAGATACTCCCAATTATTGGTGCATACTGAGATTCAATGAGGTCTGATGTCTTCTCTTCTGTGCCCCACCCCATCACACTCGCGTCACCTTTAAAAAAGACAGACAGACAGACAGACGTTCTTTATTTCCTCTTACATAAGAGATTATAAACATTTAAACACAGTTCAGCATTTACAACATTTGGAGAAAATCAAGAGAACATGTATATAGCAGAGTTTATATTTTCCAAGAGCAGCTTGATGATTTTGGCAACTGTTACAATTAGTTCTTCCCATTTATCACCCTGTAAAGTCACTTTAGTTCGATCTCCAAGAAGAAAATTCGTTTGATCAGTCTTTTTTTCCAAGAACGAAACAGCAACATAGGAACATACATTGATACAGTCAAGATTTTATCTAAAAAGACATCTCTACTTTCATAAAGTGCAGGGCATTCAATAAAAATAAAGAGCGACAATTGTATTACTGTTCGTTGTGCACAGTTTACAGACAACTCCATTTTTTTCGAAAGTGATTGATAACTTCAGTAAATAAACAAGGTCCCATGTGAATTGTCCAAATATTAAACTCAAAAGTTACAATGGGTTAGGACCCTTAATTGTATGAATACGAGAGGTCTCTGAAGAGAATTTTTCGGATTCAGTTTCTCTTTCCATTTGTTCAAGTACCAGTCGGACATGAATTGTTCAATAAATCTTTTCCATGCTGCATGCTTCGGTATTTGCACTGGATTAATAATAAAATCCCGGAAAACACATTCTAGTTTGAACTTCATGAATGTTTTGCCTACATCTTGGATTACTCCTCACTGGATTGTTGATGGATATCCATATAAAAAAACAGCTAATTCTAACAATGAACACGAGCTCCCACATAAATGTTATGGCTCCATTACACAGTTTATTCCAGAAAATCAACTTCTTACTTTCAATTTCGCTTGAAATATCGTCAATTGCCTGGCATTGAGTTGTAACGGCTGTTGGCGATTTCTTTGATAAACCAAGACATCGTCGACAGGCATATCGTTGAGTTCGTTCCAGTAAATTCTGCGGATGTCTGACTGTAGTCGTTCCATATCTCACTTCCGAATGTTATACTATGTTAACACTCGGTAGCGGGTTGAGTCCGTCTGGATGTAAACCAATGCCTAGTAACGAGTTAATAATTGTCTGCCTTTCAAACATGATTCAGTAATCCCTGTGTTAGATTGCAGATTTCTAGCAAAGTATATCCCCGCAAATGTACTGCAAGGCGTCCAACTATTGGCTCCAAGCTTGTATTGTACATGTACTAGATAGCTTCTAGCAACCTATCTACTATGACTAATAATGAATTACATTACCGAGTTGTTTTAATGGTTATAATTAAGTCTCCATTTGCTAGCATAAGCATACACAACATCAAGTTGATTTCGCAACAACGTTTTAGACGCTGCGAGCAGTAATGTATCGTGGGCTACCAAAATACAAGGCACGTGAAGTATTCCGACTTTCAATCCTTGATTAAGTTCGTCCAGGTGAATGCTCAGATCGTTAATGATTACTAAAAGCACCACGCAGATAATGTTCTCCCTTGACCGACACCCAGTAATATTGGGTATAATTTATTCTTTGCTCATCGAATAAAACCGATCTTGAAATAAATCGTAAAGGAGGCTCCAAAATGTGTTATTGAATTCTAGATTATAAAGCTTGTACATTGATCACTTCAATCCACACGCTTTTAAATGCGTTTTGATTGTCCAACAAGGCGACAAAAACTTGTTATCTAAGTTCAATGTAGTGCGCTATCGATTTCCGAGCGATAAAGGCGGTCGTGATACTTTCGCCAAAAAAAAATGACATTTTGGAAAAATCAACAAATATGGATTGTTTTCGAGCAGTTTCTGGACAACTGGTGTTAGAGTAATGTCCTTGTAGTTATTTACATCTAGTCTGTCCTTTTTGCTACCATTGAACAAAGTAATAACGATTCCATACTTAAAATGAGATGGATAATGCTCCGTTTTTAAAATCTTGTTGTATATGTCAACAATATAACTCAAGAATTTATCTCCAACAAATTTGATTAGTTCGCTCACTATGCCATCATGGCACCCAGCTTTTCTGTTGTTCATATCATGAAAGTGCTTTCTTCAGTTCCTCTTAATGTATGATATTGTCACATATACCGTCCGAGTTCTGGTAGCTTTGTTCTAGCATATCTGGGACACGCCCGACTATTTGATTCTGGTGGTGTTCATCAAAATGCTGTTTCGTTAGCGGTGTTGGACATTTACTAAAGTGATCTCTCCAAACCTCTCTAATAATGTTGCTATCGAGTAAAACATGTCCATCAATGCGCAATTCGTTGGTGGAAACTCTATCCCTTTTCCTTGTTCGAACTGCTTTTTAGGACGTTTCCGAGTCTATTTCGGCATACAATTCTAATTTACGAAACTGTTACTGTTCATACTCAGCCTTTGTTCGATCTAGCTCATGGCGGAAGCTTCTTTTTGCCGCTTTATATATATTCGGTACGGTGCGAAAGTGTTGCCCGGCAGACGCCCCGTTCTAATCCATTTAGACCGTAGACGTCTCATTTCTGCGTGTAATGCCTTATCAGTTCAATCATTCCAATACGGCTGCAAATAATGTCTGTACTGTTTGTAAGGTATTGTCAATTCTGCTGCTCTCTGTAATGCATTAATTATTGCCGTAACATTTTCTTCAATATCGGATGCGTCGCTCACATTTATATTTTCTAGGAGAGATTCCGCTATGCATTGGTAATTCCTTATTTGTTCATTTTCAACAATTTTCTAGTTTACCGATCGGTGGGTCTCTTGAAAGGTACATTTCGACAAATCAACATGAATAAAGATTCTAATCGGTGGATGGTCCGACACGTTCAAAAAGCGATCATCCCATATTATGCTGGAGTCAATTGATCAAGTTTTGATTCGCACAGTAGTGTGTGATTAAGTAAGTATAGTTACCGCATAATGCCCACGCTTGAGAGTTGACGGAAATTAGTTGTCTCTCTAACATGAACTGTTCTAGTATTTTTCCGTTAGTGTTAGCTTCGGGATGATTTTTATCGTCTAACGTTTGAGATATTTGAGCGTTGAAGTCCCCCAAAACGATAACAGTTCCTTTCTTAACGTAACTGTCTTGCATGTCAGATAAGATTTCAATAGATTCGCGATATTCCGCTAAAGTAAGGTTTGAGGAAGGCATACTACACCAAAAACAAAAACTTAGGAGTTTTCTGATTTCACACGGATACCAACGTTAACGATCCTGTCGTTCCCGTCCTGTAGCAGCGGTGTCTAGCCTCTGGCTCTTATCGTATCACATTATCATGCCTGCCGAAAACCTTGAAATTGTCATCGATTGTGTTCAAAAACCCGGCATTAATCTATGTTCTACTATAACGCAAATATCCAAGTTTTCAAGGGTCACATATGTACCGTGCGCCGTAGATAGCTCCGCGCATGTTCCATGACTGCATATTCATACTGATTGACATCAGTAGAATTAGTTTAACTGTTCTAATCGCAGTCGTAACTGAAGTCATTCCACCTGGATGTATTGTCCGTTTCGCAATGTTCCCGCCAATAACTCCTGCGTTCGCTAACATCTCTGTCATCGTAATAATGTTCTCGATTGTCGTTGTATCTTTTTCGCGAATCATGCATGTCAGTCCGCTCGTACCAGTCTCTAACAAGAACACCTTCCGGCCGGAAGTGCTTTTCTATTGCGGCTTCGTAGTCACTTTCACGAACATTCAGACGTGTATAATTTAGGATCCCCGGTATCCCAGAACTTTAAGATTCTAACATGTGTCACAGTAATAATAATAATAATAATAATATACAACATTTATATAGCGCCCTATATAATTTGTAAAATTACTCTAAAGCGCTTTACAACATATGGATAATAGTAATGTTTATAATTGTGAAAACAAAAAACAAAGGCTTACAATCACTTTTATACATTTAAGCAAGCAATTTGCACATAATTGAACAAATAAAAGGGTGGTATTTACATAACGTCTTTGCAAAGATTCTAAAATGCAGACGTGAAGAGGTGAGTTTTGATGTCCCTCTTGAACTTGGCCAGGGTATTTGACTTTCTAATTGCAGATGGTAANGTTTTGTACTGCGATCTGTATCGTAGAGGTAACCAGTGCAACGAATAAAGCACAGGTGTGATGTGCTCTCTCTTTCGAGTACGAGTAACTAGCCGTGCTGCAGTGTTCTGGACCCTCTGCAGACGACTAGTTAGTTTGTCAGATATACCACAGAGCAGGGCGTTACCATAATCCACCCGAGAGGTAATAAGTAAATGCACCAAAATATGTTGCATTTGCAGTTAAAAACTGCCGAATCCAGCCGATGTTCCTGATCCGGTAGTAACAGGATTTGGCAACAGCGTTCACTTGTTTCTCCATGTTCAGTGAACTATCAAAATATACCCCTAGGTTTTTAACAGCTGGTACAGTCTCAATAGTTCTGGCACCGACCTTGAGCTGGAGAGCCATTATTTGCTGACACTTTGGGGAAAAGACGATTAGTTCCGTCTTTTCCTGATTAAGCTTAAGCATGTTGGCGTTCATCCAGATACTGATATCTGTCAGACAAGCTTCCAGACTTTCTGAGACGGTATTCCAACTGTCATGTGGTTTGATGACCATGTAAATTTAACACTCTGTTGTTCTCCATTAGAAAGTATCGAGTTGATCACTTCATCACCTGAACCATTTCCATTAATTCTCGACGTCAGAAGTATTGGTGTTCTTTATTTACGTTGCACATCATGGAAAATGTAACTTTGTTTTGAAGATTTTGTAGAAATATTTTTCTTTATTTGTCGAGGGACAGCCTTGCCTTGTTTTGAAGCTGCTGCTGAAGAATCATATCCGAGTGGAATACGAGCTTTGTCGGTGGATGTTTCTTTGTTGGATATCAGAAGACCGCGCGCTTATCTGATTTTGACTGAGTTTTCTTATTGTCTATCATTGTTTGTTTCTTGTCACTATGTCGTGGTTTTGGACCTCTCCTTCGAATGTCACGGCCCCTCCATGTCTGCGATTCACGAGCGTTCCCTTTGGAGTAGATTGGTATTTACTCACGGCTGTATCGTATAATGACTGGCGTACATTCAAAAGATCTTCGATTTCGTCATTATATTCATCCTTTAGTTTGTCTTTAAATGCAGATCTGTCAAGCGAGCCGGCGATTACGGATGGAGATAAATGTCTAGTGTACGTTGTGGACAACTCGTACACATTTCACACCTTTGTGTACTTTCGCTTCACTGGTCATTTGTCTGATGAAGGTGACAGTGTACATACCGTACTAGTCATTGAAACGTCACATAGAAAAAGGTTATTGGTTGTGTGAAAAGAACTTTTCATAATCCATACTTACCAACCTGAAGGAAATGTTTAGAAACAGTATCATAATGTATCATCGTAGCAAATGGCTTTCAAATAAGTAAAACATGAAAAAATGTTTTGTTGAAATTAAATCATAAGGAGATTTATATTACTCAAACTCGCATTATAGTATTCAACCATAAAATAGTCCGATCCTGCCCCGATCCTAATCTGATTCTAACCGATCCTGACAAATCCTGTATATCGTTGGATCCTGTTTTGCCTTCTAATGCACTTTTTGTTTCTGCTTATATGCTTCAGTCATATTTGCGCCGACCGCCGGCCGGGAAGTAGGAATCAGCCGGCTCTCCAGCGTCGCAGGCGCCGGGGACTTTTTTCCGATGTCTGGGATTTACCGTTTTTCACACACACCCCTACCCCACGGGAGACTGCCGGGTCGGTTCCGAGGAGTTTGGGTCAGCAAAAATTTAGGGGACACCGGCAACTTTTATCTCCGCGCTAAAAGCTCCCGGCGACCGTGCGGCGTCTAAAAAATTGGCAGAAATATTGCATATTTCGAATTCTTTTGTAACATTTCCCTGTTTGCTGTCGTTCTATAAGCATCATTAAAGAGTTTGAGAAATTCCCATTTTGTAATTAGGGTTGTTTATGACAAATTCATTAAACTCTGTGCAGAGGCGATTTTACTCTCTTTAGAACGGGCTGAAGACCGTCTTGTCCAGTGGGATCAAATAGTGTGTAATATGGAAAGGAAGGGCAAAGACCACGATATCCTTCTCTCTTGCTAGTTGTATAAGACCGAACGTTTCGTTTGTTTATCCATATGAGAAAACCATATTGTCATGAACATATTGGGGCGAGGAAAGGCAAAATATATGTACAATATATATCTAATTAGGATGTATTGTGCTAGCAGACCATAACACATGCCTACAGTCTTGATCAACCTGCACTTAAACACCTGTGTTGTAAATTGGTACATTAACATTCGATATCTTTTACGGAAATCATGATACTAGAAGGAAGGCCGTGAATATCAATTTAACTACGACACGCTAGCACCATCGGTCAGGAAAATAAGTTTTGACTTCCAAGGAAGGAATAATACACAAACGGATATGCGAAATAATCACGTTTACTATACAGCATATGTTGGTCATTTTGTAAGTGAAGATCGGGGTAAACAGCCGATACAGAAAATATTGTAATGTTCGTGATAGCAATAGAAGATATCAATGGAAGATAAATATGTTACATGTTTGATATTGGTTACCCTTGAGGGACATTCATTTGTAAGGAAACGACTTCCGTCATACTGAAAAAAAATGTTTTTCATTCTTGCTTTGAATAACATGAACGGGGCTTATTCGAGCATCATTAACTGGACACGCTGGCCTTTCATGTATCGTTGGTCGATAGATACACTGTTCGTCTCCTGTAGTCACAACCGTGGAACATATACCGGAATCGATCGGCTTCCAGTAAAACAACCGTAATGCACTTTGATTGATAAACACGTACCGGAATCTGCTACTACAGGGAATTATTACTCAGTTCCTTTGGTAATACACATAGAGGAAATACAGTTGTTATAGTATCTTAAACACAATGAAAAAATATACTGTACAATGTCCTACGTACGTGTCACCAAGGTAAGTTTTGTTGCTGATATTTACAGAAAGTGTTACTTATATCTCACACACATTAAGTTTAATTTTAAGATGTTTTTCGGCTATTTCTAAAGTGTCCCTGTTATTGTTAGATGTGTTCCTGTAAGGAACCTTGTATGCATGCATTATATTCAAACAAACTATGAACACGAACTGCTCTTACAAAAATCATCCTGTTTTGCAGATTTAAATAAGAGAGCCGTGGGCTGTTTTCTTTTGTCAAATGAAATGAGCGCATTTGTTTGCGTGGATATTTGATTGTTTGCTAACAACCAAATAAATAAACACAATTATTTACCCCTAGATATATTACAACCTGTCAAGCTCACGATGATAATTTTTCACCGAATGTGACTCAAAATAGTGTTTGTATATTAACGCAAAGGTCCAATTGATGGATGCTGTACAGAAGATCGAAATTCTATCAATTTGGTAGGAATACATCACTTGGTCATGGTATGGCCTCTACATGTCTACCGGTTAGTTTTCCCACAATAGTGATGCATAGCATTTCAATCTTCTGTTTTATAAAGGACAATATCGGTGGTTTTTTTTATTGTCTGTCGAATTAAGAAACAAATTGTCACTATATAGGAAGCTTGTAGAGGTTTCAGACTCAACATTGTATATAGTGTTTATCATCAAGGCGAGTTGTGCCATTTGGTAAATGTCACGCTCAGACAGTATGAACGATGCGTCTTCTTTGGTTATTCACAGTTTTAGAGTATTGACGATGAGACAAAGGATATGAGTCAAATATGACCATTTCAAAAGAAGACAAAGGCATTACATACCAAGGATCATACTAATTAAAATAATTGAAGTAAATATGTCACCGTGCAAAAAGCATGCGCAATTAGGTAGACTAAAAATCACATTCCCATTACATTGTACGTGGTAGAATAGATATAATCAGCAAATGTTTGTATGCTATGGCGGAATATATAACCGGGATTTGGAAATATTGAGAAAATCATTCATTTAAGTCAAAACAGCCTTCGTAATACAATTTTGAAATGTTGCCGACGTTCGGTATTCCACCACATAAAACACAAGGAAATTTGTTTGAATTTTAATATCATACACAACATACTAATTTCTTACTAGTTGTATATGTTTTACACTTGAAAATACACAGGATTAGATCTCTATCGGGTTGATCAGACTTTTAGTCTGTTTTAACAACGATAAGATGGGTGGAAACCACAGCACTTTGACGAGAGAAGACACACGTCTAAATTTTGATTCCCTTCTGTCGGAAGAAGATGAAAAAGATATCGAAAAACAAATAGGTGAGTCGGTAATTTATAATATTATCTTACAGAATCTCGTTTCTTTATTTACTCTCTACTTTTTTCTCTACATTCATTTAATCTATACGGATGTGACGAAAAACTTTTTTTAACTTCATTTACGTAGTAAACATATGTATAGTAAAAACTTAGCAAATTTTGCGGTGCACGTACCAAACCTTGGTAATGTGTTTAAAAGTTTACTAATGAATAACTGCTTGGAAATGACCAACCCAATCAACTTCACTGAACAGCGTCATATAAAATATAAAAGTCTTAATAATTCACAAGTTTCGTAAGATTGACAAATACCACGATATGCCGCATTCTTATTTGTTTGTCATTTTTAGCTAGCGGGCTTGTGTACAAGATTGCTGAAAATTAAGCGGTCGGTCGGTCTTTTACCAATCTTATCGAGTGGGGTTTAAACGGAAACCTATTGATTTTGAGGGTTAAGTGATTAACCGTCGAGTTTTAATTATTTATCTTAAAATTCGTCCTCATAAATATGTTTGTTGATATACATGCATATAATGTATACAACTGCGCTGAATATAGTGTCAGCAGCATGGTGTATTTATATTTTAATGAGTGACCCTAAAGTGTAGTATATACCTCGTCAGCGTTGCTTTGTCGAAATTAATTGATATAGTCTGTGTTCCTGATAGGAACAACAGCTAAGTGGCCTTTGCCCGCTTGTTATATTTAGGATTGAGAGAGTTGTTATAGCTTTTGTTTTTTTCCTAGAGATATAGAAAATATTTGCTTGTTGCCTGTTGAAAACGGCACAGACTTTTCAGGTCAGTTTGCCGTCTCAATAACATAACATTACAATGACATTACTGTAAAATCCTAAATTTTCGTCGTTTATTTCGTGGATAACAAAAATCCACGAAATTAAATCCCCACAAAAACATAAATTTGGTATGATACAGATAGGGAAAAATCAGAAATCATCAAAATATAATGTCCTTAAAACACGCTGACACCCCTGTATATGAAAACAACGAAATTATAACCCCAGTTCCTCCGTGCTAGAGAAGAAATAATTGTTCATGAAACATAACCATCTTTAATATATAGATTGTAATTGCTAACTGGGATTTTATAGATGAATATGTCCATTACTATTTTAGCTTTCGCTTCAACTCAATCATCGACATTTATCCTTTTGCCAGCGGTTCAGTGACGTTATGATAAGTCAATAGTCAGATTCTATGTATGCCGGAACATATTGCTATCAAATGTGGGGAAAGTTAAGCTTCAGTCAATTTTGAAATTTCAGAGCAACGAACATCGAAATGCAACAAAAAGTGCGAGGATATGCGTTTTGACTTCCTTAAGGATCGTGATTACCCGTTTGAGAACCTGGTGTTCGAGGGAGGGGGAAGCAAAGGTTCTGCTCACGTCGGAGGCGTGAAGGTAAGACATAAAGTGAGGTCCGAGTTTTCTTTACTTCCAAATGATACATTTCCAAATTAACCATTAGCTAATTCACATTCGGAACATCAAATATACGAAAACACCGAGTTTGTTCACAGGCGTTACAATACAGCAACGTCATTGTAGAGAAAACTAGAATTAGCGATGATAAAATTTCGTCCATATCAAAGGTAAGACATGCATCCGTTTAGCATTTATGATAGTATATAACAAAGTTTCGTTCAAACGTTTTTCCTTGATGCGAGGTAACGCCCCTCTAAGAATATGTTTGAACTGAATGACTTGCAAACCATGATGAAGTTGTTGTTTTTTCGAAACTCCAAAGAATGTTTGTTTTCTTCATTTTGGTTGGTTTCTTTTAGTTCGTTCATGTTACGTTTTAAAAACAGACGAATTTCTTCAGGAATACCAGCTATAATTCACGAATAATGTGAATACCTTGATATTGTATATAAGTGCAGAGCGCGAGTGAAATATATGAAAACATAGTCAACTCATGAGTGAAATATATCTGTTATTTATCAGAAATTTATGAATACTTATCCTTATACAGACATTGACTTAGTAGAATTAGTGTGCGACGTTACAATAGGAATACATCAGGAATATTGTAACGTCACTATTGACAATGTTCCGTTTTTTTGTTTTTTGTTTTGTTTTACATTAAACCCTGCTCACTGATTGGTCAATAAAGTGGGAAAATTACAAGTGTATTTTTTTCACTTCATAGAAGTACAATATCAACTATTAACCTTATATCTATTTGACTGGTAAAATGTACGTAAAATGTTTTGTCAAACAGTGGAACAGCAGTATTTGCACGAACAATGTTGTGTTTTCTTTAGTTACAAAATTCCCAGGCCACAAAGGGCGATCGGAAGCTAATCGGGGTTTCCGTAATCAATGACCTGTACGTCACGCGATGATTGGTTACAGATTACTATAACAGGGAGACGGAAACACCTGAACAAATTCTGTCAGGAAAACATGTAATAATTCATGCTGTTATTCCTTTATAACAGCATTTCATTGTACATAAAGCATGATCTGTAATCTGCAAATAATTGATTTTTCATTTTTAAAAGGTTTTAGAGGAACTTGGAATTCTCTCAAAAGTAAAACGGTTTGCTGGAACTAGCTTTGGTGCTATAATTGCGACCACTCTAGCAGTTGGATATACCGTTGACGAAATGGAAACCATCTTGAGGGAGAACATTAGCAGCGATCTTCTCTTTGGTAAGGGGTTGGATGTCATAAATGGAAAACTATCTGTATTGGTAAAATTATATGTTTCTATCCAGTTTACAGAATTAATATCAAGAGTCAGCTTCTTATTTCGAGTGCTAAGATTCTGTAACATAATCCCAACCGAGGCGTAAGTTGAGGTTGGAATGTTGCAGAATTCTAGCCCGAGACTGAGATAACCCGATCTTACTCTGTTACAGGTAATTGATTTCTTTCCCTCGCACATTTCAGTTCGAAAAAAACAACCCAAGTTTGCTAAAGGCTACAAGTATCTTGTCTGGGGCCTCACATGAAAATAGCCTCTGCTTAACTAAAGCTACATTTGGATGCTTCCGCGCGAAAAAAATTGCAGTCCGTCCTTACAAAGAAGACAACGTATTTCAAAGTGTAGATTATATTTTATCTACAACATCAGATATCTTACAGCATCAAAACAATACATATAACGAGAAAACAAAAAATTATAATGCAGACTGCCAATTTTAAACCGAAAGGTGTTGATGAATACATCGCAGTGTAAAAATTACGAGAAATGTCACGTAAAGGTTCTAGCATTGAGTATGACGTGGGATATCTCTGTCTGAGGTGCGAGAAACACATGTCTCATCATTATGCTGTTTGTTTTTAGACGTTTCGTTATGGTGATGAAAGGATAATAGGTATAGATAGGATAGGAGGGTTTATTATAGTAAGGGTAGAAAGTATCCTATTATTGATGGAAGGATAATAGGTATAGATAGGATAGAAGGGTTTATTATAGTAAGGATAGAAAGTATCCTATTATTGATGGAAGGATAATAGGTATGGATAGGTTAGGAGGGTTTATTATAGTAAGGGTAGAAAGGTTCGTTATAGTGTTGTAAGGATAGTCGTCACGATGTGGATGGGAGAGTTTGTTATAGTAAAGGGTAAAAAAAGGTTCGTTTATGGTGATCGAAGTGTAATCGTTATGGTGAGGGTGTAAGGGTTGATTATAGTAAGGGTAGAAAGGTATGTTAAGGTGATGGAAGGGCAATCGTCATGGTGAGGATGGGAGAGTTTATTGTAGTAAGGGTAGGAAGGTTCGTTTATGGTGATCGAAGGGTAATCGTCATGTTGAGGATGGAAGGGTTGGTTATAGTAAGGGTAGAAAGGTATGTTAAGGTGATGGAAGGGCAATCGTAATGGTGAGGATGGGAGAGTTTATTGTAGTAAGGGTAGGAAGGTTCGTTTATGGTGATAGAAGGGTAATCGTCATGGTGAGGATGGGAGAGTTTATTGTCGCAAGGGAAAAAGATTTGTTCAGGTGATGGAACAGTTATCGTTATGGTGAGGGTGGGAGGGTTTATTATAGTAAGGGTAGAAAGTATGTTAAGGTGATGGAAGAAATTATCATTATAGTGAGGGTGGAAGGGTTTATTATCGTAAAGGTAGGAAGATTCGTTAAGATGAAAGAAGGTACGGTGGGTGTGTGAGGGTTTTAATTATAGCATGGGTAGGGAGTGTGTTTTGGTGATGGAAGGGTTATAGTTATGTAGAGGATAGAAGAGTTTATTGTAGTAAGGGTAAAAAGGTTCGTTTTGATGATGGAAGTGTACTTTAATGTATCTATGGTGAGGGTGGGAGGGTTTATTATAGTAAGGGTAGGCAGGTTTGTTAATGTGACGGAAAGGTAATTGTCATGGTGAGGGTGGGAGAGTTTATTGTATGAAGTAAGGGTAAAAAGGTATGTTAAGGTGATGGATGAGTAATCGTTATGCCTAGGGTAGGTTGGTTCGTTATTGTAAGGGTAATGATGGAGGTGTGAGGGTTTCTGGTGGTAAGGAGGGTTATGGTGAGGATCAAGAAAACTGTTGCTTTGCATTACATCATTTCAGATGCCCGTTGCAGCTTTTTTAGTTTTCTTCCCAATCTAATACGTCGCTATGGTGTACATCCTGGCAACAAACTCTATCAATACTTCGGTGATTTGCTAGAGAAGAAGACTGGCAATCCTGACGTTACCTTCGAACAGGTTTAGTAGTTACCATGCCTTGGTATATGTATACTAACAATGATCTTCTTTGATTTTTACATTTTGCTCATTAGAAACGGTTAAAGTTATTAGAAATGTCATTGCATCTCTCATCGAACTTTTTTTAGTATTATATTGTTTCGAATTTTTTGAATGTGAATCTTTTTACGACTGTTCTTGTTATTGAAATCTAAAAATATTCATTATATATGATACAATGTACTCATTCGGTTTCGTGTGTTCTGTTGTTTTTTTATTTGACATTGTCTTGTACTTATATATATACACAAGACATGTTGGTAAAAGTACTGTTTTTCAGGTTTACAAGATGTTCAACAAGGAACTTTGTTTGGTCATGATAAATGTAAATAACATGCGGGAAGAGTACTGCCACCCAAAGACCACCCCAAAAATGAGTGTTCGTCTGGCTCTGCGCATGTCTGTTTCTTACCCAGGTAAGGTTAAACCGTTTGACCAATCTTACCATAAAATGTCACTGTTGTAACCATACATCTAAGGGCATAAATCACATAACAATTACTTAATGATCGTAGCAAAAGGTTTAAGACAACCTATAAATAAGTATAGAAATAAATAGATTAATAATATATAAAGGGCCGGTTTCCAAAACGGCCCCTTCTCTGATTCAAATTTCCTGTTGGTGGTGCATTGCCCATGCTGTTGTGGTCACAAATCTATAAAGTATAAAGATTTAGGTCACTTGGTTTGTTTTTTATGGCTCCTAAAAGTTGTACCTTTCAGAAGCTGTCTAAGTGTTGATAAAATGTGCATGTTATGTAAAATATTAATGAAAATCTAATCAAATGATGGTCACCGTAAAGAATACATTCATGGCATGATTGTGACAAAAAATCATGTTTCCATCGCGCCATTTGGCTGTTTTATGGAAGAAACAATCTCAAAAATGCCATTTTCGATGATAACATTTTAGACACAAAAACTGTGTTTTTTAGAGAATACACCCTTTTATGGGCGTTGGATGCAAACCAATTTTTATCCTATTAAACAGTACGTAATATGCTATTGATGAGAGGAAAAATCATCAAAATGTAAGTGGTGGAACATTTTCAAATGTTGGGTTGAATTAGCCTATGGTTGAATTGCCGATTTTCGACTTTCTTTAGATAATTAACAAAAAAACGAGAGTATTTGCTCGGTATGTTGAGAATATGTACACAGATATGAAAAAAAGTGAGAGAAACACTTTTTCATAAAAAAAATCCAAGATGGCTACTTCACAAGTCCCCGTGGTTGAAGACATTGGCTGACAAATAGACAGAACAACAAACAAAACGTGTTCCTTATGATTTTGGTTGGTTTTCGCATTTACGGGAGTGTTCATAGCTACGGGCGATTGTATAATACCTATATTTATAAGTTTGGTTAGTCACATGGTAACGGGGATCTTTCATATCGAGCCCCAAACATACTTTCGACATATGCACTCCGTTGCCGCATGGAAAACTATTTCAAGTTTTGTCGGAATTTCTTTACCTGTGGTTGTAATGGTCGAGGGTTTTCCAGCGTCCTGTAATACCCAAGGTAGTACAAGATACTGGAGATGTGCGCACACATTCCCATCGTTCTCTCTCCAACTGGGCACTGGCAGTAGTAGTCCTTTATTGGGGCCTCAACATCGGGTGAAACGGTGAACCGTATCCAAACGTTATATTTCGTTTGGCTTTTGTGTCGAGAATGTATTTGACATCGGAGAAGGTCTGGGGAGTGCTGGTAAAGCCACACCTCATAGTCTCCGTCATCACTTAAATGTTCGGCGATGTAACCAGGAGCCAGAGATATCTGATACGTTCCACACGTAATGGTTCTCAAGTAATCAAGATCGAGACGGGGAAACAGTACGGAAGATGCATCCATCTTGACAAACTCGGACCTTGCCCGTCTAGATAGATCCGGATCTGTCTTGACTCTCTGAGCTAAACCATTCGGTGTTGTCAAACGGTCCTTCATACGTTCAGCCATTAGCCTATCTTTGGCATCTCTCTCTGGAGATCTCTGGTAGATCGGTCCTCTAATACCATTCAGACAGGCTGTGACGGTTCGAAGCAAAGCCTCGATGACATTGATAAAGCTGTTAGACACCAATTGCGTTCGGAAGAACGTCCAGTGTTTCAGACGACCATGATAGGATTCCACAATCCACCTCGATTTGGTGATAGTTCTGTCAAGATTTGCTTGGACGTCAGAATGTTGACTTTGACCGGGTTTCAGGTATGACGGCATGCTAGCATTGAGGCCAGAGGCTTCGAGAACTGGTAGGACATCTCTAAAACCTCGGTCAACGACAACGTTGTCGTCTGGTTGTAGCCAAGTAACTAGCTTGTCCATGACTTTTTTTGTAATTGTAGCATCATTTTCGCTGCCAGTGAATGGTCCTACTGTGTCCAGAATGTAGCCATCTGGTAAGGCGATGCTCATGAATTTGAGATAGTTTCTCTTCTTCTGGCCACAGTAGGACATTCTCTGGAGCTTGTGGTCGGAGCTTTTCTGGATATAAATATAGGTGCCATCTAATATGGCAGTGGCTTTATCTCCAAAAAATGCTTCTGAAAAGACAGTATTGTGCCCGAGCAACTGTTCTCTTGTCAAGTGATCCGGACCTAGAAATTGTGGGACTATCGATGTGTCTAATGCCTGTACTATGGAGTGGAAAGTTTTGGACACACTTGACTTGGAAATTCCAAAAAGAGAAGAACACTGACTCCAGGAAATGTCGGTTTTCAGTTTTACCCAGAACAGTAATAGAGCATCGTGTGTAGTCTTGGTATATATACCAGATGAAAGATATGGGGAACAGTGCGAGTGGATTTCGAGGAACTGATCTTTGGACCAACCTGTCCAGGCCATGCATGCCGAGTCATCAAGAGAAGAAAAGCTTATTGTAAACGCAGACTGGTTCTGTGAAAGGACGTGCGACACCTCTAGGAGGTCATTAATGATTTCGGACGATTTTGATGGTAACTGAGATTCCAAGGAACCTCTACCATCAAGGACAACCTCTGTAGACGGATCTAAGTCGTTACCAATAAGGTGAATGGAGCAGACGCGGGATGAGGTGGGACACCACAGTTTGTGTGAATAGATCAGGTGATGTCTTGCACGTTTTGGTAAGACTGATGATTTTGTTCCATTTCTTGCAAAGGTAACAAGACAGAGACAGCATTTTTTGTGTGAAGATGATCCATTCAAAAGATCATGAAGGGTCAGCAACGGCAGGATATGGGACGGGGAGTCGTCTTCTTCCTCTATTTCCTGGTTCTGCTCGGGTTCAGGTTCAGGCTGATTTTTGTTCCGAAGATACTTCATGTAGCACTTCTGGCAAATAAGTGCTTGTTCCTTTGCTGACATCAATCCTTGTTGCACCAGCGTATCTAGGAGCCATTTATATTGTGGACTATTTACATTGCGTGCACTTCTGTTCTTATTGCCACTACGTTTCTTGAAGTATACTTGACACCCTTCTCCAACACATTTACCCTCCATCTTGAAACAATAACGATTGGTTTATGAAGCGTCGATAAAGTAACAAAATAGCAAGCCACCGATGATTGCTGTAAACAGCTAATACTTAGTAGTTTGGTACAATTATGCGAAAATGTGTGATAAATAACGAACAACTAATTACACAAAATAACAAGACAATATAATAAATCACATTCAATACCTCCAAGAAGCGCAGAATTGATTGATTACTTAGAACAAAATAAAGTATTTCATATGGATAATCTATCTATTCGATGTGGCGTGGTCGGCAGGCACAAAGAAAGTGAGACAAGTCAGGGTCCCAACCCTGACAGAGCCACAACGCTTTGGAGATGGGACAATAAAACAAGGAAAGTGAGACAAGAATAGCTAGCGTCGAGTCAATGATTCCGTAAACGTATAGACAAAGACAAGAAGATACGGATAAATGTACAAGGCCACACGATCAGAAAATTCAGAAGAGGACAACTTGAGATAGAACAGTATTCATGTATCAGGGTGTCCTCAGTGTAAATCTTTATATCGATACTGTTTATTTAGTCGTTACACATCATAAAACTGTCATGAAAATATCCGCTCTGATATTCAATATAAAAGTTTGTATATAATAAGCTATATAATAGGGTTTCAGACAAGGTTGTTACTCATTTCCCCTTTTCTTTCAATTTACAACCACATTCAGGCGGCGATATGAGAACGTTCCACCACATGGAATTAGCTGATTTTTGGTACACATATGAAACAAGTAAAGCTCTATCCGATTTTCTGATGGAAATTTGCATCCAAAACTATATAACGGGAGAAAATTGCAATTTTATGGCATTTTTCTTCATAATTGTGTCTCTGCAAGTGCATTTTCATCCGAAAATATTTTTTTTTATGTTTTATGAATAAACACGATGTTTTGGAAATATTTATCAAAAGAAATTTATACTATGTTGCGAATTACAATTTCGAGATAACCTTCTTTTATTTACGAACTTATGTCTTTGATGCTGAAATTGACAACTTTATAAAAATACATTTTCACTGAAATTATGAAATCTGGGTGTCGGAAAGGTGTAAAATTATTCTTCGGAAAAGAAAAAAACAGTAGTTGAGCTAGATAAGAAATTATACGGGGGCAGGCTCCTATGGAGAATTAACATTCCTGGAAACAGGCCCTTTCATGAGCGTAGCTTAAAAATAAATGTCGCGAGAGTGTCAAAATAAATATATATAATGAATTATATAGTTGACAAGTGTGTCGGTATATTAAACTTTTAACATTTTTACGACGGAAATAAAACTTGTATATTGAAAAAAAAACCCGATATTATTTTAGTTTGGAAAACAAATTGAAAATTAGCCAGAAAGATGTGACAGCAATACATCAGCTGTGAAGTCCTAATCCAGTAGTTGTTAATACATGAAACTGACAGCTGGTGTTATTCTTATTGCGAAATCATTGAAACAACTGCTGCGGTTGTGTTAGATATATCTGTAAAAAATACACGTCCTAAACTGTACTCTTTATTGAACCAAATAAAAAAGTCGCATGCAACATCCGTTATGCAGAGAGAACCGTTACTGTTCTGGTTGGTCAACTAATATCTGTCGCAATGGGATGCCTATCGAAACGTATTAAAAAAATCTTACTTGTAACGACATATCTACAGTCAACATTAATTTAATTACTATCAATAAATCGTCTAAAGTGAGATTGACATTTCCCAACCTATGACCACACTTATATATCTACATGTATTCAGTATTTATTGCGGGCAGTTTGATTTAAATTATGTACCGTTGTTGTTTTAATGCTTACATACGGTCTGAATTCTAATAAATTGACGATGAATCACATATCAATTATTTCCAGGTGCCTTCCAACCGATCAAGAAAACTTTACCCAATGGCGGAACAGATTTCTTTGTAGATGGTGCACTGATCTGTAACTACCCAGTCCACTGTTTTGATGGTAAGTTCCTTGTAAACGGAACCTTGATTTGAAGTTCCTTTGTAAACGGAACCTAGATTTGAAGATCCTTTGTAAACGGATCCTAGATTTGAAGATCCTTTGTAAACGGAACCTAGATTTGAAGATCCTTTGTAAACGGAACCTAGATTTGAGAATCATTTGTGACGTACCCTTATTTTGATGATATTTTATTGATTGTACTTTAATTTGATTATCCTTCGTTAACGATGCCAATCTATTTTTATGATTATGCGTAGACGGTACCTTGATTTGTTACTTTGTTGACAGTACATTGTTTAAATGATACTTTGTAGACGGTTTCTTGATTTGATGATACTTTGTAGACGGTTTCTTGATTTGATGATACTTTGTAGACGGTTTCTTGATTTGATGATACTTTGTAGACGGAATCGTGCTTTTATGTAACTTTGCTGACGGTAACGCTTTGCTTTTGCAAATATATTTCTTCTACGTATACCTGAGAATATAGATATGACAAACGATTGAATTTCTGGTTGAATATAATATCGTTGAGTTCGATTGCAAGATTTTGCAACTGAATGTTGGCAGACCCATGTAGACACACTTTGCCCGCCATTCAGTCCACTTGATTTGTTTTCATATAATGCTGAATTTAATAAGGAGCTTATCAGGACAGGTAACAAAGACCACCATGTCCAGGCCTTTACTTCAGTATTCTCATGTTTTCTTAGTAGTTCGTTGATACCAAGCAGTGGTTTGATGACAAGATCTGAATTTTAGTTGGTACTTTGCACTGTGTCGTTTTTGTGAGAAGTGCTGATTTTTTATTTGGCGCTTTGCACTATGTCGATGGTAGGGTTTACTATTTTGATGTCAAGGCTTTTTGTAGTGAGTACCATTTTTGTAGGTCTGCCTGTACTGTGTCGAAGGTAATGTCTTCATTATATGTACCTGTGTATATACCGCCTAATACTTAATTTGATAGTGAATTTCTGTTTTGATGACAATGTCCTTATATAACCTGGTAGTTGCAACTCCACACTTATCTGGTGTTTTTCGCTCGTTAATTCCCGGATAACATATTGTGTTCGAGGTGATGCTTTCCTTACGGGATTTTACAAAAATACTGTTAATATTAACATCATTTGAAAATATATGTCCCTACTAAGTGTCAAATCTATTTTATCGAAAAATCATACGTATTATTTTGAATAATATTCCTTTTTTCTGTATGATTTGTTGTTCGAAGGATGGTGGCTTTCAATGAAACCGGAAGATACCTTCTTGAAAAGGATTCAAGGGATACAGGATTTACCTAAACTACTTAGCAAAGGAAATAGATTTGGACAAAGGAACCATAAAACGCTAGGCTTTATTCTGGTAAGACTTAGCGAAATATTATACTGATCACCTTCATTTGGTTTCAGGTATCATACTACTCATATATCGCTGACTGCTTGGCAAATATAGCATATATTTTGTACATGTATATTATATTTGGTGATCTGAGGTTTTATAAGAGTTTAACATTTTTTTTCTGATATGGTACGACTTTTTTAAAATGATGATTTTTAATCCCTATTAATCAACCGCGGAGAAGACCGCAAGCATAAACGTTATAAACGTTGGGAAAGGGCTTTACATAAGTTGGACAACTTGTGCCTAATCTGTTTTATTGTAATAGATGCAATTAAAAATATTTTTAAATCAAATAAAACTTTATCAGATCTTGAAAAAAGGAATGCGCTTCCCCCCTCC
>NW_018408700.1:721337-804047 GCF_002113885.1 Mizuhopecten yessoensis
CCCCCCCCCCCCGACATTAAAAGTGTATCGAGAACACCTTTGTGTTAGTTTAATATTCAGAAAGACTTCGTTGATTTTTGCAGTGACGTTACATTAATCACACCAAAGAGTTTGCAGACAAGCTAATATTGTGACATTTTTCCTATTTTTGTTGGGTCAACGTTTTGAGTTTGGGGAACTCGCCGGCTGTGATGGTGATGCGTTTATTCGTACGATGATCATGTGTTTCCCTCCGCTCCGCTTTATTTACCGGAAACAACAAAATCGCAACTAATAAAATTGACAAAAGAAGCTGGTCTCCGGTCAGGAGATCCGGAATTAAAAACAAAGCCGGATACCGTACCAATATTCCGGAATTACATTAGTAATAAACTAGAGCTACCTGACCAGTAGACCAGTCTGTACACAACATTTTATAGGGAAACGAGGTTTACACGTTTTATCTCAAGTATCATCCTCGATATCCAGGGGTTACGCTTACTTTCGCTCTCTGTACCCCTGGAATATGTCATAGCAAAATTGAAGGCACGCAGCTATCTATTTGATTCGTGTCAGGTAAAAAAGACTGACAAATCACTAGACTGATACTTGTCCTTTGAAAATAACAGAGGAGTGCACCCGACTTCACAGCCAATTAGTTTTACCGTTAAACGACCGCGAGAAATAACAAATTAGCCTTCTCGTCTCATCCACAAGACGTCGCTCAATGAACCTTCACTTTTGCTATGACATATTCCAGGGGTGGAGAGAGCGAAGGTGAGCTTAACCCATGGATATCGAGGATGCTCAAGTATAAGGTTAAGCATACTTCTGTTTCAATCTATATATGCTTTGTATTAGGTGATATCATATTAAAAGAGAAATAAATGGCAATACCGGGGTTCGAACCTGGGATACTTTAAAAACTCTAGACGGATACTCTACCAATATACTGTAGGTACCTGGTCGCCAACGATTGACAAAGCCACGTTCCGCTGCAAAAGCATAAAAAGACCTTATAACTTATAACCCATGTTGAAAGTGTCCTAAAGCAATTATTCTACATAGTATCGGTACATCACTAGGTAAACAGAAAATCTGTCAATCGCTATAGTTCTAGCTAATAATCGTCACGATCATTTCGTTTCGTGTTTGGGGGCTACGTGGAAACATTTTAATGTCGTTTGACTATCTGAAGATAACCGCAGAGAATTCAAGACTACGATGTCATATTGTGCATGTCCTAAATATACCCAAGTCATATATAATCATAACAGTGCATATCACTTTCCCCATTTACGATTTTTATTATGACGTCATACTGAAAAAAATACACATATTTAGGACGTCATTAATGTATGACAGTCACCGTAATACACAGATCTGTGATAAATAATGCATCATTTTCTAATCAAGAAAACGTAAACAAATTTGTTATTTGAAGAACGTTTTAGAATTACGTTGCGCACTGTAGAATTGGAAAAATTTAATGGCTGAACTTGAGGACACATGATACGACATCGACACTTCTCCCGAAGGATCGGACTAAAGCGTTATCACGGATTGTCATACTTTAGAAGAAACTGTGCACGAATGTGTTTTCCCTCTTGGGAATGATATTCTCAAAGTAGAATGTCAGTAGGTGTTAAGTAACGCCACGTAAACACTGGTCCCGACATAGACTCGATTTAAAGGTCACACCCACACATCCGAAGACAAAAAGAAATGTCTGTGTCATTGAAAGTGACAGCGATTTAAAGCAAAAGAAAATATCCATAACCGTCTATCGTACTTTTGTTATGTTCACATCTTTATTCAAAATCCAACAGTTGATAAAACTCTCAATGGCTGACGCGGATCAACACTATCCTGTTAGAAGCACTTTGCTCAGGAAAGCCCTTGTTATAATATTGATTTGTTATCACGCAAACACAAAATATATTTAAGCTAGGCAACACAGTTTTAAACGCAAAGGACCAGGGGCGCTAATGGTCCTTTCCGCCCTCATCGGGGATTTATGATAAGTTGTTATATTTGTCATCTGGAATAAATGAAGTATGCATATATGAAATTTCAAATTCATTTGACAACTGGTTTAGCGGATATGGCTTTACAAAGAGAGACATAAACGCGCATTTTCATCATAAATGCGTGAATATCGTCTGCTGTTTGCTATTTGGTTGAAAATTGGCCATTTTGAAGGAAATTAACTAAACACTCTTCAATTTTCGAAAGCCTCCGCATGTAACAAACAAATAAATATTTGACATGATTAAACATTGTTAAACTACTGTTCATTCGAAGAAATCACTTTTTGTCTGTCACATGCGGAGGCTTTCATTTCTACATGCTAACTGTTCAAAAACACCATATTTTGGCTATTTCTACAACCAACGTAGTTTCGTTGTTATGGTAGGGCATCTACGTATGTGCATTGGAAAACAATTTACACAAAGGAAAATGGATCCAATTAACCTATATGATGTTTATACCAGAAATTGGCAAATATATTCAAGTTGAAATTTTGTTATGAGGCCAAAAATAGCCCATAACGCCATAAGTCCTTTACACATATGGCATCTAATAACAACAACAATTGTTTGAAATGATCTTCGATAAATGTGAAAGTTCGTGGTATTTCTCCTTGCAAATTCCTGAATACCTTTATTAGCGACAGATCTCGTAGACGGTTTGAATTGAGGTGCCTTGTGGGCTTAAATCCACTTAAAGTGATATGCTAGCTGTACAAAATAGTAATATATGCATTCTTATCAGTTTATCATGCAGTGCTTTTAGGCTTCGTCGAAAAAACAATCCCCTATCGTGAGCACACAGAAAGAGTCGAAAGTAATAGTTTGTGCTATGAACGTTTTTGTATTCCGAGATGTGGAAGAACAATTACGAATTACTGTGTTTGGTACCAAAATGATAATAATGATAAAGATAGTTTAAGGTTAACACATAATTAACATTGATACGTATCAATCTAAGAAATCGGTTAAATGTGCCATATCTTTGTGCTAAATAGGGTGTTTATAAAATTTTATGGTGACTGATGTTATCATACAACTATTTTACATTAGTTAATTCGGTAATAACCAGGTATTTTGTGTGATGGGCGTCGTCGACTTCCTGTTCATAGTGGGTTCGCTGTAGAACTAATGGTCTTTCTATCTACCAGTGGTTATGCCGTTGTAGAAATAATGTTTGAGGAGAAGCTTCTTCCACGCATCTGAACTTTAATGTTTTTTAAATGGAAGGAAATACGAAGTTTTCTCACCAATGTCAAACTGTAATAAGTAGTAATGTATGTTGTAGACGTCTGATGAAGGACCAGACTTATTCAAGTACTACCTTGAGGATAGGACGAAAGAGGAGTTTGGAATCACGGACACGCCAATACCAGACTCCAAGCTCGCTAAGTAAACAAAATAAACTTCTTATATATACGTGTACTTACAGAAAAAATGTATAAAAAATCCTGAATCTCGACACCTGGTTGCGTCGAAAGATTCATCTGTATATATAGGAGCTGGACTAGATATACATGCCAGCGCTTTATATTTTTGTTTGTTAAAATTGTCTTTAAGTCAATAATACGTTAACATCAAAATTGAAATAGTTTTGGATGAATGAAATTGTTAAAATCGTACTGTCTCTAGTCGAGGCTGATGACTAAATAAATGATGTACACTTTATTACAATACGTTATATATTGTAAGTCAGGACATGTACAGATTGTCTGATTCATGTGTTGTAGAGAAGACTTGAGGAAGACGATCCGGAGAGAAAAAATACAAGAAATTATTATCAAGGCCGTGGACGAGTTTATAAAGGTACAGTTTTCGAAAGTCGTCCCGACAATCTTAGTTCAGCACATTGTCTCGACATACCGTCGTGTATTACATCGGGTAATCGGTATTCATTGATCTTGACAGGTAGTATCGTATATAGACCAGCTCGAAAACATTAGTTGTCTTCCGTTGCAACGGAACTCTTTTGTGTGTGTGTCTACTTCCGGGTAGTATATGCGAAACGCGATAAATATGAATCAAGACATATATCACTGGAACGTGAAGCAGTTGAAGCAGTGAAGTCTTTTCTTGGTGATCATGACTTGCTTGATGCTCCTATCGGAAGCAGTTTCAGTTAAAGTTGGATCATTGTTTCATAGAATATCAATATATGTATTCCAACAATGGGAACTAGCATTGCACCACCCGTTACCGATCTGCTGCTGAGGATGAATTCGAGACAGGCTTATTTTCATTAGCATACTTGCTCCATCCTTTAATTTCGTTTCCAGATATGCTGCTAATGATTTGTACTTGAATGAAAAATCTAGAACCACTGGCATCTTATTCATCCTTCTACACTAATCATTAGAAATACTCTGTTTCTCCTGATTCACTAACAGTTGCTTGAAGTATTTGAATACCAGCAACCTCAACACCAAGGCTGTGGTAGCTACCTACAATATTGCAATAACAATCACCTTACTACCAAAATATGTGGTAGTTACCTATAGTAACAATATTGAACTCAATACCAACCTCTATGGCAAATACCTATACATGTAATATAGTAATAATAATATTCACCTCAACACCAAATTCTGGGGCAGTTACCTATACTATTGCAACAGTATCCACCTTACTACAAAATTCAATAAAATTTACCTACTTGACGACAATAATCGTCTTATTCGGACTCGCCTCACTACCAAACAGTTCGGCACTTGTATCAATTTAAAACCATAGTAATTTTAACCTTAACTCGATGACAGTAACCTACATTGTGCAACATGAAAATAATTGTCACCTCACGACAAAGGTCTTCGACATTATTACATAACTACCAAACTCTACGACATTAACCTTCATTATGATACTAATAGTCACCTCGCTATTTAACTCAATGGAAAAGCAACGTCTTAAAATTCAAGATTATTGTTAAAGTTTCTCTCATTTTGTTGCCCTTTTTATTGTCCACTCATTCCTTCTGTCGTATTTTGTTTTGTTATAATTTACCGCAAAATACCAGCAAATATCAGGGAAAGCCGTTCGTGACTTTTTATTGTTAAAATGTATTTCGTTAGTTGTGAACATTTGTTAGATGAACCGTAAAGATGTATTATCTTTCTGGATATTGATCGCTTTGTTACTTTTCTTTATATTACCATGTGACCTGTCGTTCCGGATGCAAAGGTTTTGAAGAAACATGACCTCAATGGGGACGGTAAGATTGACATGAACGAAATGAAAAACGTATTTGCTGACGTAAGTAACTCTTTTGAATGCATTTAAAAGACTTTTTCATGTCGGAACTGGCGTGTTTGTGTTTATTGTTAGACCCTATATCATACCGGTATATATGTGTTTTATATTCTATAATCCATCTATCATATGCAGATAGACGTGTTTGTATATATTGCAAATAACCGTATGTTATTGGAATTCGCGTATTTGTGTATTATGCAATTTATCTAATCTGTTATATATGGGGATGGACATTTTTGTATATATCATTATTAAGCCTATGTTATTGGAATCCGCGTATTTGTGTATTTTGTAATTAATATATCATATGTGGACAGACGTTTATGTGTATATTGTAATTAACGTTGTGCTACGTCGACGACAAGCGTCACTTTCATTAGATGTTACGTTGAATGCGAATCACGGAGGCAGACACTTGACTATTTTCCTTATGGTAGAATACATATAATCGATATATAAAGAAATATTTACAGTTCACGCCAATATTCACTCAATAACCATTGTTTCCGCAACTTGATTTATCGTCTTATAATCTGACAATTAAACGTAACCAGTTTCTATGTCGTAGACAATAACACATGTTGGCGAAGCTATGCCAATTTTTCACGAACGAGACACAATTGTGTGACGAAATTAATGTTGGAGGAGTTAACCGGGGACTTGTACAAATTTAGACTGTTACTTTTATTGAATCGCACAGATGTTTATAACTTTTGAAATTAATTTCTTATCCGCTGATCAGACTTGTGAATAAAATAGTTTT
Source organism: Mizuhopecten yessoensis (assembly GCF_002113885.1). Classification (NCBI taxonomy): domain Eukaryota; kingdom Metazoa; phylum Mollusca; class Bivalvia; order Pectinida; family Pectinidae; genus Mizuhopecten; species Mizuhopecten yessoensis. The sequence goes on from NW_018408700.1 coordinate 727,359, forward strand.
TAACCATTTACAGCAAAATGCATTTAATATAAAGAGCAGAATTCTAATTTGGTCAAGTTATGAGGTAATACCTCAGTTGGGCATGCGTAAATTTATCATAAGGGCAATTCGCCATCTATTCAATTTACACCTGCTCAACTTAATTAATCAACTCATAACCAGGCAAAAATAGAAACATTTTCTTTAAATATATCACCTCGGTTTCAGAAATATATTACCCAGACCGAATTGGACCTGTGTTTACTAACCATTAACGTTCTAACTTTATTTTCCAACACAATAGGTGCACATATGTTGATTAGTTTTAGGCTGAGTATGTGATAAATTGCGTTTTCCCTTCCGGAAGTGTTTGTGTACACTGTAATATATCGTGTTGTAATACATCGTGTTATGTCGAGACATACATTGTACACGTTTGTGTATATTGTAAATAATTCGTGTAATGTCGGGGTCAGACATATTTGTGTATACTTATTATATTGTGTTATTTCGATACATACAACTTTGTGCATATTGTAAATATATCGTGTAATGTCGGGACAGACATATTTTTGTATACTTAATATATCGTGTTGTGTCGAGAGATACAAGCTTGTGTATATTATAATATATCGTGTAATGTCAGACAGATGTATTTTTATATACTTAATATATCGTGTTGTGTCCGGACTGGCAATTTTGTGTACACTGTAATATATCGTGTTATGTTGGGACAGACAAGTTTGATCGTATGCTGTCATGATACACGTGTAATGTATCACATTTGAATAGACTTGTACGGGTATAAATAAATCAAAGGAGCATGGTGCAAATAGATTTTATTAAAAAATGATCTAGGACATGATGTTTATTGTATTTGTAATACAAAATAATTGTCATTCTTATTCACAATGTCGTTTTTTTATAATCCGAAACTCTTCTTTAAACTTGTTATACGGTTCCCCGATGTCACTGTCAGTTTGATGTTTATTCATAGCTTGAAATGTTAAATGAGTAGCTCTGGTACCTTAGTATAATATTTGAAAATAAAATATGAAAACTTAAGGACGATGTGTCATCAATGAAGTGTTAACTTTGTTTGACCTCTTCACGTCGATATTTCAGTTCGTTCTTTAGTGCTAATATGTGGGTGGCAACGTTTTATCTGTAAAGCGCTTGTGATGTCATTCACAATTGTTTTCCCTCGTAAAATACCAGTATCAGCAACGGTCGCGCTAACTGTTGTTTTAAGACATGTTCAATCCAGAGATTGTACGACTGTCCCGCGTATTTCTTTTTATTTTGTTTACAGACCCTCACTCAATGCTCTTCTGTGATTTGGTTGCATCCGTGCTTGATCTATCCTCTTAACTCTGGTACCTTAGCACACTTGTGCTTTCCTGAATTTTGGTTTAAGTTCACATCGGTTCCTCCTCTGTTTCCGAACTGACATTTTGTTCAGATTTTTTTCTTACATTTTGATGATGTGACCTATCTTATTCATATATTTTGGTGCTGTGTTATAGTTTGTCTTTGTTTGTGTGGAAGAAGTAAAAAGTCGAAATCTAATCTTAGTTGTTTTTATTAAATGTGAAAAATTGAACTCATTCATCAACAGCAAAATGAATGAGCTTTTAATATTGACAATAACGATCATCGACTAGTCGGCCATATTGTGGAAGTGTTATCCATCAAAATCCTTTTTGTTCTGTAGTCAGAGTTTTCTAACAAGAGCAAGCGGATTATTTTTGGTCATGGGAGACAATGCGATGCAGTGGAGGCGTTCGATCTTCTTGACGCTAATAGCGATGGGCAGGTAAAAATAAAAAGGGAAACAGATAACCTTTTTATGGAACAATCTTCCGTTCGCTGTAAAATCTATAAATACTTTTAAAAGCAATTTAAGAACTTGAATTTGGTAAACATGAGTTACTTAGGCAATAAGGTTTCCGAACAAAAACTTAATAGCTGTGTATTCGCCTTACTCATACAAAGACTTTTCTGAGTAAGAACTTAATGTCGGTATCTACGACTAACCAAGACAAAATCAATGCTGGATTAGAGCTTGATTTTAATCAAACAAATCCGATTATAGGTTCAAACTTGATTTTGGTATACATGACGTTTTCAGTTTTACCATATATTTATCTTTTATCCACGTTTTATCAATCAGGTGACGTTCGATGAGCTAGTGACGTTTGTGGAGCAGCGAGAGGGTATAGATCTTCAGCAGCTGTATACGGGCTATAAACGGCACGAGATAGACGGGGTGACCTCATTCTTCTCCACCTGTCTCAACGCTGTCTTCCTTAATGCAAGCCGAATATTCATGGAGGTATTGTCATTGTTCGTGAAAGCGTTGTTTATCTGTGCATTATCGTTAATTTCCATGTTTATACTTTTCATTGTCGTTATTCTCACTGTTTATACTTTTCATTATCGTTAATCTCACTGTTTATACTTTTTATTATCGTTATTCTCACTGTTTATACTTTTCATTATCGTTAATAACACTATTTATGATTTTCATTATCGTTAATATCACTGTTTATACTTTTCATTATCGTCAATATCACTGTTTATACTTTTCATTATCGTTAATATCACTACTTATACTTTTCATTATCGTTAATCTCACTGTTTATACTCTTCATTTTTGTTAATTTCACTGTTTATACTTTTAATTATTGTTAATATAACTACTTATACTTTTCATTATCGTTAATATCACTGTTTATACTTTTCATTATCGTTAAAATCACTGTTTATACTTTTCATTATCGTTAATATCACTACTTATACTTTTCATTATCGTTAATCTCACTGTTTATACTCTACATTATCGTTAATTTCACTGTTTATACTTTTCATTATTGTTAATATAACTACTTATACTTTTCATTATCGTTAATATCACTACTTATACTTTTCATAATCGTTAATCTCACTGTTTATACTTTTCATTATCGTTAATCTCACCTGACACATTTACAGATCGAATACCATATTTATCTGTTGTATATATGCCTACTGATAGTCCTACCCTTTCACTTTTGTTACATTTTATTTCAACACCAACAATACAAGTCGTCAAACATATTTAGGGGTCACAACTAAAAAAGCTTTTACAAAGGTTACAATATGACATGGTTAGATTAAAGGAACGTGTTCTAGACAGCGGAGGCGATATTTCATCACGTAGTGGAATATTATGTATTGTGTTTACATGACCACAATGTCTATTTATCTAATAATACAACATGCCTTAAGACACATTTTGTAAAAGTGATATGACGGTGGTATTTGTAGATACTCATTTATTATAATAAAACTGAAATTTTACAGTTGCTGCGTTTTGTAGAAATGAAGTCAAAAGTCATATACAATGTAATGACTTCAGAATGAAGTAGATTCAGTAGCGAGTAACACACCGAGGAAGTTACCGGTACAGTAACATGTTGATGATAGAACTCCACTGGTTGTTATCTCAACATTGTTGTCTTGTTATTTCGAAATGACTTGTGAACTTTAGAGAGTGATTTTTCTACATTCTACTGCCTCCCCAGGATACTCTCACGGTTAACATTACGCCCATCCTCGATATCCAGGGGTTACGCTCACATTCGCTCTCTACACCCCTTGAATATATCATAGCAAAATTGAAGGCTCAGTGTTCGCCACCTTGTTGATGAGACAAGAAGATTAGTTCGATACTTTGATATACATCAAACGAATCTCGCGGTCACGTACATTGCGCAACGGTAAAAATTGACAGGCTTTGAAGTCGGGCGTCTCTCCTTTGTAATCTTCAAAGGACAGGTATCAGCCTAACGATTGGTCAGGTGTGTTTTTTTACCTGAGACCAATCAAACAGATATCTATCTTCGTGCCTTCAATCTTGCTATGACATATTCCAGGGGTGTAGAGAGCGAAACTGAGCGTAACCTCTGGTTATCGAAGATATTTTACACCCAGGAATAATTCTGATTCGCTGACTGTGATCACAGAAACAAATCAAAGTTTGTCTGAAAAAAAGAAAATTTAAAATTAGAACCGATTCATCAGACGACATCATTATATCACGGTATGAACAAATTGATGTGCAGGTTTTGTTTTCATTAATTCCGAAACGAATTAGTTGTTTAATACTTATCAGGTAAAAAGTTTAAATTATTGTCCTGTTGGGACCTTCCAGAGGAAATGTTGGCCTTGACCTGCCTCTGGCTTCTACACATCTGGAAATAGTTTTGACTGTTGACTGCTTCACTGTTTTCTCGTACTTTCAAAAAACGCTTAACAGTTACTCCATTCCGTATAGGTTTATTGTCAAAAGCATTATCCCTCGATGTTGGTACCAACATAGCAAACTGTTTTTGTTTATGTTTTCGTCGTTACAAAATCCCCTTGCTGCACAATTCTGCCAGCGTATTCGGATTAAAGGAAATGTACAACGGTGCATCATCAGGTGGCAATTATATCTATTCAGCAGTCGCTCCTTCCCTGTATTGTTTAATTTAACCAGCATAGCTTCATTTCTTTCTAAAAAAAACTCTTCATTGTATATTATACCAATTGTTTTCTCTTTGAAAAGTTGTATTTTGGACTATGTATCTCAAGCTGTAGAAGTTCCCGTTTGGTATCCGACGTCTTTCATAAAGCTTTGAGCGTTTAGTGTTCAGTGACGTTATGTTAGTTGTTAAAAAGACGTTAATTAAATAACCTAATCGGTATCAAAAGAATCGGAACCAATTCCGTCTTTTCGTATTGCAGAGTTATCTTCTCTTGTGAGCAGGAATTGATTGTTTCGTCATTTGTTTCTGAGGGTTAAGTCATCAATGTTTGAGAAAACGACGTAATTTTCTCACACAAACCAATGACGTAACAATCAATACCTGCTCACAAGAGAAGATTCCTCTGCAAAACGCAAAGACGGAATAACCCCTGTTTCTGAATGTTGTGGATTATTTTCTTTTATGAACCGAACTTCCTAAGTTTGTTGCTAGTCTGCTGAAAGGCGGTGTGAATATTGATCCAAGAAATCAATAAAGTGGTGCGATCGTGCCATGAAAGCAGAAATTAGATCCTAAACTGGCTGTGAACATAGTTTGATTAATTCATGGCTATAAATAAACTTCGCTGTCATGAAGAATAGTCGGTTTTGGAACGATGCTATAACAATCTTAAGTCGAAATCAAGGTCTAGCCCTGCTAACGTTCTACACTCAAAACACTGACTTTGATTTTATTTTGAAGATTTCATCTCTATATTTTCTTATTGAAGTCCAGTTATGTATGATTCTTCTTCTCAGAAATGATTTGTCAAAGCTACAGCCATGTCAGTTTTTAATGGAAAGTAACAGTTTTTAATGGGTAGTAACAGTTTTTAACTGATAGTAACAGTTTTGTAACAGTTTTAATGGATAGTAACAGTTTTTAATGGATAGTAACAGTTTTTAATGGGTAGTAACAGTTTTTGGCAGTGGTACGGGAATCCTTCAATGCCGTTTTAAATTGATAATCGGTCAACCATCGATATTTATATACATGCAGCAAAAGCCTACTAGGTGTCGTGTGGGCAGCTGTTGCATCGACTATACCAAAATATGACGTTATTCAATATTTTATCGAAACTACGTCCGTATTCATACGTTCCATACACATTTTATTACGTATCTACTTACATGAAGGAAGTGTAGTATGCCTTTAAACCTGACATATTTTAATCGCACAGCAGCTTTAAACTACAAAACGTTTCTTAACAGTACGATTCTCCCGGTAAACAATAAAGCTGTTCAGTAGACATTTACTCTTACATACCAACATGCAATGAGATACAACTATCGAATGGAACAATTTATCATTATTTTCTTCAAACATGCAAGAATGTAACACTAATATACATAATGCTACATTATATAGTATTGCATTTGAACAGGGCTATGATATAGACCGGACTGTTGGCATCAATACAGGGTACGTTGGATCGAATAACTATGACCTGGAAGAAAAGGATATCGATTTCTTGCTTTTGGTAAGATTGACTTTCGGTTGGTTTAATAGTGATATTACTTACGGTTAGGATGACATGTGGATGGTGTATATAGTGTTGTTGCTTTATAAACATGATTTGGAATACGTTTTGAGCTCTGAGATTTTAGGAATAGACGAGCCGTTATCCTTATACGATGCATCAATGTTGTAGATAAAATGAACACTACAGTTCCATGCAAAACAAAATTAAGGTGAATCTAACATCGATATATTCAAAAATACTTGATGCTCAGATATCAGCTTTCATCTTGAGTATACACAACAAAATAATGATGACAGAGAAAGATGAGTTATTTGCATTTTCTTTGTACCATATCTCATTTTAGGTATTTTTTAGTGTTTCATTTTCTTCACAAGTATTTGCTACTTGTAAAATAGCTGGTTTTCCATTTCAGCAAGGACGCAAAAGTACATTAGCCTACTTGAAGTACTACGTTGAGAAGAGTGAGCATAGAATCAACAGTGAAAGCGTCTTCGAAACCGTTCCACTAACTCCTCTTACACCGAAACCAACTCCTTTCACCTGAACTAGTTTCTCGCCCCAAAATCAGGTTCTTACGTCTAGAGCAATCATGTGGGTAAAATAGTGGCGTGTTAAAAAATAGTGTTCTTTTTTACTCCTAAAGAACCGTCTCTCATGTCAAAAAACGAGTCTCTTATGTGCTTAACCTATTTCTCACGAATAAACTTATCCAGGTGTAGAATAATGGGGTTGAAATGTATCACCCATTCACAGTATTGCAATGTATTTAGGATTATTCTCTTGCATTATTATTTAAGATAAATTTCTCATACTTTCCATCCGAGTCAGTCTCTTAATTAATCAAGTCATTATTTCACGTGTATTTACCCTTACTCTGGAGCATATTTCTATTACCACTGACCTTGTGCTTCTGACATACTCCGCGTTAAGTATCTAAGCAATTATCAATTTCCTCTCACTAACGCAAAAAGCTGTACCACACCACTCCACTTCACGATAAGTAGCCAGGTGCTTGCTAATTACCTCACATGAATGTAAACGTTGACGTAAGCGTGTTTACTGCATACATAATGTAAAGTGAAATACATATCTACCTCAAATTCGTTACAAAAATATAGATTTGTTAATCGTTATATAGAGAACAAAGGAATGTATACAATGTAATTATGACATTTCATTGACTGACTGTTTGTTCCGTTCAAGAGAATGCGCAAAAGTGGTCTCCTCAGATATATTATCTAAGTAAAGCATTAATAAGTTGCAAACAGCTTTGAGAGGATTAGAAATTTGAAGTCTTCTAGAGAGATAACAGAGGTGGTCTCTTGAGCAAATTCGACTGTATGTATATACAGAAATGCCTTGGTTATGTTGCAATTGCGTGTTTCATGAGCTCGTACGACATACAGCATTCCATGACATTATGTTGTTCATTAAGTTTATTATCTAGTACGGAAGTTACAGTGCTTTGATTTTAAGGCTATTCTAATCATAACCCAATTCAAAATATTTTGAATTTAAATTGGAAGGTTTATTTGTTCACTGTTCATTACTAATTGATAAGTAATGTTTACTGATACTGTTGTTTCAGGACACCATTGGTTTCTAGTGAAAGCTTTATCAGGGCACAAATGTGTAGTAATGATTACATAATGTTTACAGTACATTAATGACTTGTGATAATTAATCTTTAATAATGATAACATTATCAGGACACCATTGTTTTCTAGTGAAAGCTTTATCAGGGCACAAATGTGTAGTAATGATTACATAATCTTTACAGTACATAAATGACTCGTGATAACAGTATCTTTAATAATGATTACATTATCAGGATACCATTGTTTAGTAGACATGCATTTATTTAATGGCACACATGTTCAGTATTGATTACATTAGGTTTAGAACAATCGTCGTGATTTTATAACTTTGTACTGTGATCACATTATCTTTAGTAGCGTTTACATAATCAGGGCACATTATTAAATACGGGTTATTTAATCTTTAATACAGTTGTAGAGATATTTATTGATAGTACATAGTTATTTTTTTTTTTATCTCGAATTGTTATCACATTATCGATACACCATTTGTGGAAGTTATATATCCGAAGTACAATTACAGTAATTATATTATCAGGATTGCAATGTATAGTTGTGATTACATTATCAAAACAAAAATGTTTACGACGGTGTTTAAATGTTCAACAAAGGCCATATCTTTTAAATATATACAGATTTTTTGCGGCTTTATCTCAGAAAATATCATTTGCATTTAAGCAAAATGTTACCTATGCTAAATCTGGGCCCGGAATCATCACCATTTTCGTGCTCCAGAATGGATTTATGACAAAATCAAATGAAGAATTTTAGACGTTAAATGCAGTATTTGATTAAAATTCGTTCCAAACTGACGAACATGTGAAATATGAATAAGTTATCACTGGAAATGGAGGTGGGCTATATCAAATAATGGGAGAGAAAGAGGACGATTTCACAAATAACATTAAACAACATGACATTGTACATTTGATCGTATAACGTATTACTTACCATAGCACTGGCTTCAGGTCAATTGAATTTTGGATCTAAACCTGGTATTGTTTCAAGAAAAATTAATATGCATTTGTGTTTGCATAATGAGATTAAATCGTTTAATTTGTTTATTGATAAATAACATGTGTTGTTGTTTTTTTGATCGGAGTACCAACAATACGTTTTCTTTATGGATATTGATGTTTTCTTTGGGTGATCACATCATTGTCTTGTATTGACACTAAGTTCAATTGTATTCTATGTAATAGTATGCAATTGGTACAGGCTATTGTGCTGAGGAAGTTGTCATTCAGATACATATTTTGACGAACTACCCTGCTTAACGACTAATAACCTATCACACAAATATACCACTTACTTAATATCGATACTCGACAGGACAACTTATTGGCAAACGTAACATTTAAGTTGTGCATGCAAATTATTTTCAGCTTAAACTATCAAAAACATTTTTGTATTCATTAGCATTTAAGTCCTCCCTTAATATCAGTTTTACTAAAAATAAATACATATATAGCGCCCTATCTAGCTTACATAAGCCACTCTAAAGCGCTTTACAGTACATAGATATACAATTGTATACAATCAATACAATTAGCATATACATTAATCAATACAATATTGAGGAATTCGCAGGAGCTGCCTTATCAGGCTAGTCCTATGCCACCTGGCTAATATCTCCCTATGTTTGTATTGTGTTCTGTTTGTAGTGGGACCGTGTTTCTAACGGTATCATTTATAGTGCCACCTCACTTGAATGCTACAACACAGATACCGCAACATCCACCCCAGATCATTTTATACTCCACCTGGGTTGTTGGAGTAGTGTGGGCAGGAGAAAACACATTTTCTGAATTTTCCATACGTACGACGACTTCGGGTATCGAACCACTCGACCAATCCGCCCACTGTATCTTATGTGTATCTGTTGATGATTAATTTTACCGAGTTTTAATTGTCATATTTCCTCTTGTGTACATTTGATTTATTGCTGTTTCAAAAGTAATTCGATCGTGAATATTCACATGTGTGAGATAACACTGACTGGCGCAACATGCAAAGGTTTCTGAATTATAAAAGGACTGCAATATTGAAATTCGAGTTGCGTATTGTGACGTGTAAATGGAGACGTTATGAGTGTAGCAACGACATTAAATATTATTACTACCTTAACATGACACGGCGTTAATGTAAGCTTGGCGGGAATTTCCTACATATAAATAACAGGATGTAAACAACGATATGGACAAGGTTGGTCAGGATATGTAGCATAACGAAATCTTGATAACTGATTTAAGAAACCATCAGTAAGTAATAACATGTTTATTATTTCTTAAGCATTGCTGCTAATGTATGTCAATAACATTAAAAAAAAATTGCCGTTAGCAAAAGAATACAAATAGTCTAACATTCATTGTTGAATTTATTTTATTGTGGTGTGACGGAGCCAATGGTTCGGCTTTGAAATCATAATTATGAAACAATACACCGAATTCTGTTTACAGTTTATTTATACATCTAACGTCACAGTAACCAAATCGGGACACATGAAGGTAAAAGTCACAAGAAATGTGCATGCTGCGCAAAGAAGTATTTTAAAATTGAAAATATGGATTTAAAGATGCTTATATACCAATAAAACAGTGTATGGACTTTATTTACTGCCACTTATGGTTACAATCGAGGGCATAAACATCACAATTGATGGAGCCCATGTACCATAAGAAGAAGAAGAAAAAGAAGAAGAATCACAGTTTTAGTTTGTAAATAATGACGAAAATGTCACGTTCTAAATTGATGCGCCATGATTTTCAAATTTGTATGTGACTTTTCACAATCCTAATATATCACAACTAATGGTAGTTTGGAAAAGAAATTCATTCGGAACGACCCTTGCATCTTAAATATTCCAAAGATATGCCATGTTCTGCTAAATACTTTTTTCATCTCATAATATAAGCCAAAACTGGTAGGGATGTCCCGATTTGGGTACAGCTACACCTGTTTCGCGATTACGTAACCATGACTATCTTTCCAGTTCTATTTATAGAACCACGCGCCAGAAACATCAACTTGTTATCAAAATGAAAAGATAATGATAAGTGAACAACAATTCCTGGGATCGGTTCTATGGATGAAATACATCATTATTTCACTAAAATGTGTCCCGATTTGGGTACTGTGACGTTATACATATATACAGGTATATGTCCATATGCACACTGCAACCCTTTCACTGCTCACATGCTGTCATCCCAACGTTTGTACCACAACTCCCAATAGTTACATCCTCTCTCGTGCACCTAACAAACTAAACCGAACTCTATCACACACACACACAACCTGTCCTACAAAAGTATATCCACTGTAGATAACCCTTTGTTTTCATGACACTGGCCATTCTCAATCAGCATTTCTCCCTAATGGTCCGAGCTTTAATTGACAACTTAATAAGATCTCCAGAACCAAGTAATGTGTCTTAAAATTTAAATTGCACGCCTAATCTTAAACAAATAAACAACTACAGACTCTCCGCAGACACTCACTGATATGTACAGCTGCGGCTGACACAACTCATTAATTAGAACCACTGACCACTTTGACCCCTACGTATGCTGGCCCACTCAACTCTCCTCCTACTCCTAAAGATAACACTTTTTCACATTGTCAATGGCAGCTTTAGGGGGATAGTCTAAACATATTTTGCAACTCCTTACCTATGCATCCTAGATACACTCTAGATCTTGATAATGTCATATATACATACAACACGAAAACTTCCAACAGTATATTGTGTATTATTCTAGCACTGGAGGAGATAAAACAGATCAAAATGGAGTACCGGTACATTCAACAAACGGGTTGTAGACTAAAACTTGATCATGCAATAGCGTTTGTTTAGGAAAGAAGGTTAATTAAGGTTATGTGATAACGGCCTGACGTTATATGGGACACTTTTGTTCACAGAGCTATGTTTAGCCACATTACCGTACACACAAACAATTGGAAACTTTAATAACGTTGTATACAGATAGTATCATACATTGTATTTACCACTAATGGTCATGCAGGCTTGCTGTTCAGTATTGCCATTCTGACAAATGTTCTATTTCAACGTTCCTCATTACCATCAATTTAAATTTTACTTGAAATTTAAAGAAACATCTTCATGGTTCATTTCACCAAAGAAATACAAGCAGAGTAGGAATTTGAAAGAAAGCTATTAAAACCATAACTAACGATTGACCGAATACGTTTACCCTTCATAAATACAGTTGTGTAACCGAACAACGCAACAAAACAGCGTGTTCCCATCGTACATACATCGTGCACACACCATCCGCACATCGTCCACACATGGTGCGCACAACTGTACATGTGTGATTTAACAATCGTTCGCCCTGTTGTGCACTTCTCACCGTACAAATGTACGATTTGGTACAATTGGTGGATCAATATAACGGGGAAAAAATCCGGACCTCTTGTTTGGAATAAGGAACACTGTATATAAAAAACGTCGAATTCATAAGGATTACGTTAAATTTTACAATGCGTGTTACATAGCATTACAGTGACCGTTAGGCTGTCAATAATGGGTTTGGCTCCCGCATAACTGAACAGGTAAATAACATTTTGATGATTGACCGAAGTTTTACCTGGCCTGTGCCTGACAAAGAGTTGATAAGTGATACCCGTTATAAAAACTGGACGTTAGGTTTTGTTATTTGTATCCGTTTCGGTCTATAGCTCCTTTTTATCTGGATTTTCACACCTTGGCGAGTTACGTAAGTGCCCCGGGTGGGGAAAAATACGAGACAGGTACAGTTACAATATCTCTATGTTTACAAAATGTACATGGGACTGTGCATGTCTATATGTGTTATTTTACATGTACCGATTTGTGTCGTTTAAAAAACACCGAAAACACTATTTTTGAATAAAAAATACAGATAGAAAGATTAACATATCTATATATATGTAATTAGAATATACACTTGAAAATCAAGATTACATGTTTCAACACAAAACCATATATATTGTTAAGCCTTTTCTCATTTTACACCAACCATCTTGGTTAATCTTTGTCATCGCACAACGTTCACCCACCGTCCGAACAAATATGCGTCCAGAATTTCATCGTTTGCACATCGTGCACACATCGTTCGCATATCGTGCACACATCGTGCATACACTATGCGCACATCGCGCGCACAACGCACATCGTGTAACGTTGTGCGATCCCACAACTGTACCATTTCTAAACTTATCTCCGGTTTCTACCTTTATATCACAAAAAGTCTATTTTCCTATCGTGCATATACACGGTAGACGACTATACATGAAAAAGTTGCACCTTTAAAAGTTCACGCAACTGCGCAGTAAGTGTGTGCTCCATGACCCATAAAATCAACGATTGACCGCCTTAAAAGTTCACGCAACTGCACAGTAAGTGTGTGCTCCATGACCCATAAAATCAACGATTGACCGCCACAGGGGTAAAAATCCTCAGCCAAAATGATCACCGATTTCAAATACAGGTCTATTCTCATTGCGCATTTATACAAGCGCCATTACGTGTGTACAGGTGTATGTTTCAAATATCAACGCGTTCGCTTACTAAATGTGTGCTCCGTTGTAAAACGTTTATTTACATTATTGTTCCTTGTTTGTTAATGTTTCATCACTTTTTTCACTTTATGTATCTATTCACACGGGTCGCATGCTGATGTTCAGCGATGCTTTCATAATTCCATCACAATCGTTATGATCAAAAATAAGCTGTCATTGTATCTCTTGACCTACTTTCCCTCTCTTAATACATGTGCGCGACAAGCGTGGCTGATAGGTTGGGTTACTGAAATAGCTTGATAAAATAAAGCAATATTACAACTCATCACTAAAACCAGCTTAAAAATCAATAAGCATCGCAGAATATAATACCATGCACAGATTGCACCTGTACCCTGTGATAACAATGGCAGGATTCTTTGCATGAGTACATCCGGTAACCTTTGAATAGTTTTACATGTGTATATCATGAAAATCCCCCGAGAGATGTATATGAATAGATTCTGAAAATCTTCTCATAGATTTGCATGAGTAGATTTTGGAAAAGTTCTGATATATTTGAATGAGTAGATTCTGAAAATAATCCTGTTTGATTTGCACCAGTATATTCTGAGAATCATACGTCGCTTTGCATGAGTAGAATATGAAACTCTTCTCAATCAATACCCATTACAAGTTAGACTCGCAGCTAATACCGAAAGCCAGCAATGGTGCAGTTGATAGCGCACTTGCCTTTCACCAAGGCGGCCGGGGTTCGATTCCCCGATCGGACATGAAAAGGTTGGGGACACCTGCCGGGCCACATGGGTTTTCTTCGGGTACTCCGGTTGCCTCCCACACTAAGCCCCCCCCCNTAATATAAGTTGAAATAACTTGTTTCATAACTGTTGTAAAATAAATAAAGTTTTTGTATATTAATATTAAATACTACATCACTGTTGTGGGTTGTTGTTATCTAATTTGAAAAGTAAACGTTCTGGAGATGTTGTATGGTCCAAACATAAATTTATTAGAATAACTTTCTCTAGGTCGGTGGGTGATGTCTGGAGTATCCAAAAACACATCCGTACCGTCCGATGCCTAGGTCCTACCTGATATTCCAAGCATAATCATGTCATAAAGTACATTTACACAATACAAATAGGGTTGTTAGTTTGAGTGACATCTGTCAGTCACAGCAATTGTCCTTTGAGACGAGGCCGTACCCGACCAGGTAAGCCAATTTAGCTGTCCTTTGTCTGAGACTGAATGCAGTGTCCGACCTGGTAAGACCAGTTAATCCTGTTACGTAATATATAATTAGATTAAAAGGTATTTGGTATACAATGACCTAATTCATGAGTTAATCTGACAACAATTATTGAAACAAATTTACATAAAATGATTCCAGCATATGATTAGTATGTCACTCGGTAGAATAAATTAAATGAAAGTGTGTAGGTTAAAACAGAGACATATATACGTCTCTGGTTAAAATACGCTAAATAACGAATATAATGAGATATTAAATTAAAGTTCAAATTTAGCACTTTTATCATAAAATTCGTTATGATACAAACATTCTTGTATCGATATTTAATAATGCATAGTTTAATAACAGAAGTTAAGCTATTCGTATCTATATATTGCCCATGAGAGCTAGGTTAAGCTTTATTAATTCCAATATATTAGAACAGTCATTGATGATCAGATAATGGACAGCTTAATGGTATTAAACTTCCATACAAGTTCATAGGAGGTACAGAGTGTATGTATAGCAGCGTGGATATTCAAGCACGTCGCCCCTAAACCCTACAGGAACAGGAAATAGTTGATTCGAGTTGAGATAGAAATTAGTCTAAATACTTGAGTGAATGAGACCAAAACGTTGATGGAATGTTTTACTGTTCATCGCCTGCAAATGCCATCACATATTATTTTACTGTGTTCTGCTAATGCCGAGTTTCCCGAAGGAGTATTTATATACCCATTATACATCAAACGTTATATTGAGTCTGTTACTAAGTAGTGTGTATGGCCTACGGTCTTCTGAATCGTTGGTTGGCTGGCCATGTTCCCCAATACCCCCACAACCAACAGAACTCTTCTCGTCCTTGTAATGAGTGTACGAGCGTGAATCAATTTTATCAGGAGAATCGGATAGTCGAAACCGACTCGCTTGGTTACATTTGTTGGTAGCTGTTAGCTATAGGCATCAGGAGAGGTTAGTGGTTAAACAGACTGGTGGGCTGGAATAAAGGATGACAGTCGACTCCTTTCATTGTTAATACGCGCGGCAATGACAGGAATTCAAGGCATGCGTGACCATAGACTCAGACAACGATTGCCGTAATACTTCATAACATTTGAAGGAAGTGTTTATTATACCCTGTGGTTACCTGGTTAAATTCGTCACAGGTGTGTATTGGAAAGTGTGTTTTTGGCAGGCGTGTATTTAACACGCGTGCATTTGACAGGTGTGCAGTAGACAAGTGTGTATTTGACAGCTTTTCATAAACTCTTAACTTTTTGCAATAACATATATATAATATAACCGGCGATAGGATTACCCAAGTCAGCTGTTCAAGGACCCACCCAAAGCTGACGGTCGTCAGGTAGGTTGTGTTTTATAATCTTTATCTTTACTCTTATTTATCAGCTGTGTACATGTACTTTTGTGTCTCGCTCAACCCGTACCAGCGTGTGTCTGTGTGGATGTTCGCCGCATTCCTTTACACTACTGTAGAGAAAAATAACCTATTTGAAAAGAGTGCGGTCAGTGGACTATCTTACACCCATACATAGCTATAGGATATATGTACAGGGTTTTCAATGAAGTGTTAATGCATGAGGTGTAATCAAATTGCATACACAACATACATATAAGCCACACGTTACAATGTACATGTGTATACTGCTTAAAGTGCTTATTTCCCCTTCCTTCGTCCTACTTTCTGTATAGCCATGTGGCTCATTAATAAACGTGTATTACTCATGTAGATAATGTTGAGATTAATCCCCCTTACTTTTACTATGTGGTTATATATATATAAAGTATATGCTTTCCTCGCGTAGTGACTAGTGTACATGTACTAGTACAGAATCACAACTGATAATTTAAATATAGCGATGAGTTAAGTAAGGTAACAAGGTAAATCAATAGTGTCGGTCTGGCCCCCACAGTCGATTAATTAAACAGACAGACCCAGTCCCCATACTTAAACAACTGTATTGGATTATCCACGTACATACCGGCATAGCCACCTATTTCTACACCCACATACGTCCACACAAACATTGGTTGGGCGTTTGTCATTTAACCAGAAGAATACATTCGTTTATGACAAATATATCCACTCCTACATTCATCCATGTATGACTGTATAGTCTGAAAAGTAAACACAAACCTATGTTTGAATGATGAGTTATAAGTGCCCAGTATTTTCTCTACATTACCTTGATATGTGTTTAAGTAATTTTTGTAAAATCAAAATAGTCCTTGTCATGGCCCCCATTGATTATAATTGTTTCCTGTCTTTTGACCGACATCACATACATGTTTTAATTATGAATCAATTACTTCATTTATAAACTAAATGTCACACAGAGACATTTTCTTTAACTTCCCGATAAGACGGACGGTCAGTGATTCATTGATGAGCAAGAACCGCCTTTACGAGGTTTCATTAATAATTCATAGCTGGGCTATCCTATCAGTACAAAATCTTGAGCAAAATTCAGCCATCTGAAAGTATTCAGATATTTCTATTTTAAGTGTATATGGATATGCTTTGTTACCTGTCAGATATATTGCCACTTTCAGATCGTCGTCATTCCCTGATTTGAATGTATTATATTTACATATGTGACCTATTTCCATTCCTTGAGTAGACACAAGGTATGTTATGGCGGGTGTTCCTTGTGTTAAGGAAACGCTCACTCCTTTGATGCTCCTGGTTTCAGTTACGTTTCTAGAGTGCGATTAAGATTAATTTACCTGGGTTTTCTTTTCCTTGACGACATTGAGTTTTGATTTTAATGTTGAGGATGTGTTACATTATTTAGGAAACAGTTGTCCCAATGGATCATCGGGTTTTCACCAACGATTCTTGTGGGCGTTTATGACAATTTTTTTTTTCACTCTTTCACTTAACATCGACGAGTTTCGATTTTCTCAATGGGTGCTGCCGCTGTATTTTATATATTTTCATTTTGTCCTGGCCTTGAGATCTTTTCTTGAGTTGTTAGGAAATAGTATAACCTTATGCGTGCGTGGAAGAGGGTATAACCATACATGTTGGGAGCAAGTATCAATAAATAAGATTATGTGTGTTTGGAGGTAGAATAAGATTATGTTTGTTAGGAAGGAGTAAAATATTATGTGTGTAGAGAGGGAGTATAAGATTGTGTGTGTTGGGAGGGACTATACTAGCATGTGTGTTGGGAGGGAGTTTGATAATATATGTGTTGGGAAGGAGTATAAGATTATGTGTGTTGGAAGGGAGTATAAGATTATGTGTGTTGGGAAGGAGTAAAAGAATATGTGTGTAGGGAGGGAGTATAAGATTATATGTGTTGGGAAGGAGTATAAGATTATGTGTGTTGAAAGGGAGTATAAGAATATGTGTGTTGAAAGGGAGTATTAGATTATGTGTGTTGGGAGGGAGTATAAGGTTATGTGTGTTGGGAGGGAGTATTAGATTATGTGTGTTGGGAGGGAGTATAAGATTACGTGTGTTGGGAGGGAGTATACTGTTATGTGTGTTGGTAGGGAGTATACGATTATGTGTATTGGGAGGGAGTATACGATTATGTGTGTTGGGAGAGAGTATAAGATTACGTGTGTTGGGAGGGAGGATACTGTTATGTGTGTTGGTAGGGAGTATACGATTATGTGTGTTGGGAGGGAGTATACGATTATGTGTGTTGGGAGAGATAATAAGATTACAAGTGTTGGGAGGGAGTATACGATTATGTGTGTTGGGAGGGAGTATACGATTATGTGTTTTGGGAGAGAGAATAAGATTACGCATGTTGGGAGGGAGTATACGATTATGTGTTTTGGGAGAGAGAATAAGATTACGTATGTTGGGAGGGAGTATACGATTATGTGTGTTGGGAGAGAGTATAAGATTACGTGTGTTGGGAGGGAGTATACTGTTATGTGTGTTGGTAGGGAGTAAAAGGGATTGTGTTTTGGGAGAGAGTAGAAGATTACGTGTGTTGGGAGGGAGTATACGATTATGTGTGTTGGGAGGGAGTATACGATTACATGTGTTGGGAGGGAGTATACGATTATGTGTGTTGGGAAGGTGTAAAAGATTACGTGTGTTGGCAGTGAGTATAAGATGATGTGTTGGGAATGAGTATAAGATTACGTGTGTTGGGAGGGAATATGAGATATTGTGTGTTGGGAGAGAGTATAAGATTACGTGTGTTGGGAGTGAGTATAAGATGATGTGTTGGGAAGGAGTATGATATTATGTGTGTAGGGAGGGAGTATAAGATTACGTGTGTTGGGAGGGAGTATACGATTATGTGTGTTGGGAGAGAGTATAAAGTTATGTGTGTAGGGAGGGAGTATAAGATTATGTGTTGGGAGGGAGTATGAGATTGTGTGTTTTTGGAGGAAGTCTAAGATTATATGTGTAGGGAGGAAGTATAATGTTATGTGTGTAGGGAGAGAGTATAAGATTACGTGTGTTGGGAGTGAGTATAAGATAATGTGTTGGGAAGGAGTTTGAGATTATGTGTGTAGGGAGGGAGTATAAGATTATGTGTTGGGAGGGAGTATGAGATTGGGTGTTTTTGGAGGGAGTTTAAGATTAAATGTGTTGGGAGGGAGTATAATATTATGTGTGTTGGGAGGGAGTACAATATTATGTGTGTTGGGAAGAGTATAATATTATGCGTGTTCGGAGGGAGTATTATATTATTTGTGTTGGGAGGGAGTATAAGATTACGTGTGTCGGGAGGGAGTATTAGATTATGTGTGTTGGGAGGGAGTATACGATTACGTGTGTTGGGAGGGAGTATACCGTTATGTGTGTTGGGAGGGAGTATACTGTTATGTGTGTTGGTAGGGAGTATACGATTATGTGTATTGGGAGGGAGTATACGATTATGTGTGTTGGGAGAGAGTATAAGATTACGTGTGTTGGGAGAGAGTATAAGATTATGTGTGTTGGGAGGGAGTATACGGTTATGTGTGTTGGGAGGGAGTATAAGATTACGTGTGTAGGGAGGGAGTATTAGATTATGTGTGTTGGGAGGGAGTATGAGATTACGTGTGTTGGGAGGGAGTATAAGATTACGTGTGTTGGGAGGGATTATAATGTTATGTGTGTTGGTAGGGAGTATAGGATTTGTGTTGGGAGGGATTATAATATTATGTGTGTTGGGAGGGAGTGTACTGTTATGTGTGTAAGGAGAGAGTATAAGATTACGTGTGTTGGGAGAGAGTATAAGATTATGTGTGTTGGGAGGGAGTATAATGTTATGTGTGTTGGTAGGGAGTATAGGATTATGTGTGTTGGGAGGGAGTATAATATTATGCGTGTTAGGAGGGAGTGTGTTGGAGAGAGTATAATATTACGTGTGTTGGGGAGAGTATACGATTATGTGTGTTGGGAGAGAGAATAAGATTACGTGTGTTGGGAGGTAGTATACGATTATGTGTGTTGGGAGAGAGTATAAGATTACGTGTGTTGGGAGTGAGTATAAAATAATGTGGTAGGAAGGAGTATGAGATTATGTGTGTAGTGAGGGAGTATAAGATAATGTGTTGGAAAGGAGTATGATATTATGTGTGTAGGGAGGGAGTATCAGATTATGTGTGTAGGGAGGGAGTATAATATTATGTATGTTAGAAGGGAGTATAAGATTATATGTGTTGGGAGGGAGTATAATATTATGTGTGTTGGGAGGGAGTACAATATTATGTTTGTAAAATTAAAATAGTCCTTGTCATGGCCCCCATTGATTATAATTGTTTCCTGTCTTTTGACCGACATCACATACATGTTTTAATTATGAATCAATTACTTCATTTATAAACTAAATGTCACACAGAGACATTTTCTTTAACTTCCCGATAAGACGGACGGTCAGTGATTCATTGATGAGCAAGAACCGACTTTACGAGGTTTCATTAATAATTCATAGCTGGGCTATCCTATCAGTACAAAATCTTGAGCAAAATGCAGCCATCTGAAAGTATTCAGATATTTCTATTTTAAGTGTATATGGATATGCTTTGTTACCTGTCAGATATATTGCCACTTTCAGATCGTCGTCATTCCCTGATTTGAATATATTATATTTACATATGTGACCTATTTCCATTACTTGAGTAGACACAAGGTATGTTATGGCGGGTGTTCCTTGTGTTAAGGAAACGCTCACTCCTTTGATGCTCCTGGTTTCAGGTACGTTTCTAGAGTGCGATTAAGATTAATTTACCTGGGTTTTCTTTTCCTTGACGACATTGAGTTTTGATTTCAATGTTGAGGATGTGTTACATTATTTAGGAAACAGTTGTCCCAATGGATCATCGGGTTTTCACCAACGATTCTTGTGGGCGTTTATGACAAAATTTCTTTTCACTCTTTCTCTTAACATCGACGAGTTTCGATTTTCTCAATGGGTGCTGCCGCTGTGTTTTATATATTTTCATTTTGTCCTGACCTTGAGATCTTTTCTTGAGTTGTTAGGAAATAGTATAACCTTATGCGTGCGTGGAAGTGGGTATAACCATACATGTTGGGAGCAAGTATCAATAAATAAGATTATGTGTGTTTGGAGGTAGAATAAGATTATGTTTGTTAGGAAGGAGTATAATATTATGTGTGTAGAGAAGGAGTATAAGATTGTGTGTGTTGGGAGGGACTATACTAGCATGTGTGTTGGGAGGGAGTATGATAATATATGTGTTGGGAAGGGAGTATAAGATTATGTGTGTTGGGAGGGAGTATAAGATTATGTATGTTAGAAGGGAGTATAATAATATATGTGTTGGGAAGGAGTATAAGATTATGTGTGTTGGAAGGGAGTATAAGATTATGTGTGTAGGGAGGGAGTATAATATTATGTATGTTAGAAGGGAGTATAAGATTATATTTGTTGGGAAGGAGTAGAAGATTATGTGTGTTGGAAGGGAGTATAAGATTATGTGTGTAGGGAGGGAGTATAATATTATGTATGTTAGAAGGGAGTATAAGATTATATGTGTTGGGAAGGAGTATAAGATTATGTGTGTTGGAAGGGAGTATAAGAATATGTGTGTTGGAAGGGAGTAAAAGAGTATGTGTGATGGGAGGGAGTATAAGATTATGTATGTTAGAAGGGAGTATAAGATTATATGTGTTGGGAAGGAGTATAAGATTATAGTATAAAATAATGTGGTAGGAAGGAGTATGAGATTATGTGTGTAGTGAGGGAGTATAAGATAATGTGTTGGGAAGGAGTATGAGGGAGTATAAGATTATGTATGTTAGAAGGGAGTATAAGATTATATGTGTTGGGTGGGAGTATAATATTATGTGTGTTGGGGCGGAGTGTACTGTTATGTGTGTAAGGAGAGAGTATAAGATTACGTGTGTTGGGAGGGGGTATACGATTACGTGTGTTGGGGGGGAGTATACGATTACGTGTGTGTTGGGAGGGAGTATAATATTATGTGTGTTGGGAGGGAGTATACGATTACGTGTGTTGGGAGGGAGTATATTTTTATGTGTGTTGGGAGGGAGTATACGATTACGTGTGTTGGGAGGGATCATATTTTTATGTGTGTTGGGAGGGAGTATAAGATTATGTGTGTTGGGAGGGAGTAAACGATTACGTGTGTTAGGAGGGAGTATACTGTTATGTGTGTTGGGAGGGAGGATACGATTACGTGTGTGTTTGGAGGGAGTATACGATTACGTGTGTTGGGCGGGAGTATACGATTACGTGTGTGTTTGGAGGGAGTATACGATTACGTGTGTTGGGAGGGAGTATAATATTACGTGTGTTGGGAGGGAGTACAATATTATGTGTGTTGGGAAGAGTATAATATTATGTGTGTTGGGAGGGAGTATTAGATTATGTGTGTTGGGAGGAAG
The DNA here is from genome assembly GCF_002113885.1 of Mizuhopecten yessoensis. Lineage (NCBI taxonomy): Eukaryota > Metazoa > Mollusca > Bivalvia > Pectinida > Pectinidae > Mizuhopecten > Mizuhopecten yessoensis. Next base: position 749,572 of record NW_018408700.1, read on the forward strand.
TATACGATTATGTGTGTTGGGAGGGAGTATACGATTACGTGTGTTGGGAGGGAGTATAAGATTATGTGTGTTGGGAGGGAGTAAACGATTACGTGTGTTAGGAGGGAGTATACTGTTATGTGTGTTGGGAGGGAGTATACGATTAGGTGTGTTGGGAGGGAGTATACGATTGCGTGTGTTGGGAGGGAGTATACGATGGAGTATAAGATTGTGTGTGTTGGGAGGGACTATACTAGCATGTGTGTTGGGAGGGAGTATGATAATATATGTGTTGGGAAGGGAGTATAAGATTATGTGTGTTGGGAGGGAGGATACGATTATGTGTGTTTGGAGGGAGGATACGATTATGTGTATTTGGAGGGAGTATACGATTATGTGTATTGGGAGGGAGTAGACGATTATGTGTATTTGGAGGGAGTATTCGATTATGTGTATTTGGAGGGAGAATACGATTATGTGTGTTGGGAGGGAGTATACGATTACGTGTGTTGGGAGGGAGTATTAGATTATGTGTATTGGGAGGGAGTATACGATTATGTGTATTTGGAGGGAGTATACGATTATGTGTATTGGGAGGGAGTATACGATTATGTGTGTTGGGAAAGAGTATAAGATTACGTGTGTTGGGAGGGAGTATACGATTACGTGTGGTGGGAGGGAGTATAAGATTACGTGATATTATGTATGTTAGAAGGGAGTATAAGATTATATTTGTTGGGAAGGAGTAGAAGATTATGTGTGTTGGAAGGGAGTATAAGATTATGTGTGTTGGGAAAGTGTATAAGATTACGTGTGTTGGGAGGGAGGATACGATTATGTGTATTGGGAGGGGGGATACGATTATGTGTGTTGGGAGGGAGTATACGATAATGTGTGTTGGGAGGGAGTATAAGATTATGTGTATTGGGAGGGAGTATACGATTATGTGTATTGGGAGGGAGTATACGATTATGTGTGTTGGGAAAGTGTATAAGATTACGTGTGTTGGGAGGGAGTATACGATTACGTGTGTTGGGAGGGAGTATAAGATTACGTGTGTTGGGAGGGAGTATACGATTACGTGTGTTGGGAGGGAGTATTAGATTATGTGTGTTGGGAGGAAGTATACGATTATGTGTGTTGGGAGGGAGTATACGATTACGTGTGTTGGGAGGGAGTATACGATTATTTGTGTTGGGAGAGAGAATAAGATTACGTGTGTTGGGAGGGAGTATACGATAATGTGTGTTGGGAGGTAGTATACGATTACCTGTGTTGGGAGGGAGTATACGAGTATGTGTGTTGGGAGAGAGAATAAGATTACGTGTGTTGGGAGGGAGTATACTGTTATGTGTGTTGGGAGGGAGTATACTGTTATGTGTGTTGGGAGGGAGTATACGATTACGTGTGTTGGGAGGGAGTATACGATTATGTGTTTTGGGAGAGAGAATAAGATTACGTATGTTGGGAGGGAGTATACGATTATGTGTGTTGGGAGAGAGTATACGATTACGTGTGTTGGGAGGGAATATGAGATGTTGTGTTTTGGGAGAGAGTAGAAGATTACGTGTGTTGGGAGTGAGTATACGATTACGTGTGTTGGGAGGGAGTATACGATTACGTGTGTTGGCAGTGAGTATAAGATGATGTGTTGGGAAGGAGTATGATATTATGTGTGTTGGGAGGGAGTATACGATTACGTGTGTCGGGAGGGAGTATACGATTACATGTGTTGGGAGGGAGTATACGATTATGTGTGTTGGGCAGGTGTATAAGATTACGTGTGTTGGCAGTGAGTATAAGCTGATGTGTTGGGAATGAGTATAAGATTACGTGTGTTGGGAGGGAATATGAGATATTGTGTGTAGGTAGGGAGTATAAGATTACGTGTGTTGGGAGGGAGTATACGATTATGTGTGTTGGGAAAGAGTATAAAGTTATGTGTGGAGGGAGGGAGTATAAGATTATGTGTTGGGAGGGAGTATGAGATTGTGTGTATACGATTACGTGTGTTGGGAGGGAGTATACTGTTATGTGTGTTGGGAGGCAGTATAAGATTACGTGTGTTGGGAGAGAGTATACTGTTATGTGTGTTGGTAGGGAGTAAAAGGGAATGTGTGTTGGGAGGGAGTATTAGATTATGTGCGTTGGGAGGGAGTATAAGATTACGTGTGTTGGGTGGGAGTATAATGTTATGTGTGTTGGTACGGAGTATAGGATTATGTGTGTTGGGAGGGAGTATAATATTATGCGTGTTAGGAGGGAGTGTGTTGGAGAGAGTATAATATTACGTGTGTTGGGGAGAGTATACGATTATGTGTGTTGGGAGAGAGAATATGATTACGTGTGTTGGGAGGGAGTATACTGTTATGTGTGTTGGGAGGGAGTGTACGATTACGTGTGTTGGGAGGGAGTATACCGTTCCGTGTGTTGGGAGGGAGTATAAGATTATGTGTGTTGGGAGGGAGTAAACGATTACGTGTGTTAGGAGGGAGGGAGTATAAGATTACGTGTGTTGGGAGGGAGTATACTGTTATGTGTGTTGGGAGGCAGTATAAGATTACGTGTGTTGGGAGAGAGTATACTGTTATGTGTGTTGGTAGGGAGTAAAAGGGAATGTGTGTTGGGAGGGAGTATTAGATTATGTGCGTTGGGAGGGAGTATAAGATTACGTGTGTTGGGTGGGAGTATAATGTTATGTGTGTTGGTACGGAGTATAGGATTATGTGTGTTGGGAGGGAGTATAATATTATGCGTGTTAGGAGGGAGTGTGTTGGAGAGAGTATAATATTACGTGTGTTGGGGAGAGTATACGATTATGTGTGTTGGGAGAGAGAATATGATTACGTGTGTTGGGAGGGAGTATACTGTTATGTGTGTTGGGAGGGAGTGTACGATTACGTGTGTTGGGAGGGAGTATACCGTTCCGTGTGTTGGGAGGGAGTATAAGATTATGTGTGTTGGGAGGGAGTATACGATTACGTGTGTTGGGAGGGAGTATAAGATTACGTGTGTTGGGAGGGAGTATAAGATAATGTGGTAGGAAGGAGTATGAGATTATGTGTGTAGTGAGGGAGTATAGGATAATGTGTTGGGAAGGAGTATGATATCATGTGTGTAGGGAGGGAGTATCAGATTGTGTGTGTAGGGAGGGAGTTTAGATTATGTGTTGGGAGGGAGTATGAGATTGTGTGTTTTTGGAGGGAGTCTAAGATTAAATGTGTAGGGAGGAAGTATAATGTTATGTGTGTAGGGAAGGAGTATAAGATTACGTGTGTTGGGAGTGAGTATAAGATAATGTGGTAGGAAGGAGTATGAGATTATGTGTGTAGTGAGGGAGTATAGGATAATGTGTTGGGAAGGAGTATGATATCATGTGTGTAGGGAGGGAGTATCAGATTGTGTGTGTAGGTAGGGAGTTTAGATTATGTGTTTGGAGGGAGATGAGATTGTGTGTTTTTAAAGGGAGTCTAAGATTAAATGTGTAGGGAGGAAGTATAATGTTATGTGTGTAGGGAAGGAGTATAAGATTACGTGTGTTGGGAGTGAGTATAAGATAATGTGGTAGGAAGGAGTATGAGATTATGTGTGTAGTGAGGGAGTATAAGATAATGTGTTGGGAAGGAGTATGATATCATGTTTGTAGGGAGGGAGTATCATATTGTGTGTGTAGGGAGGGAGTTTAGATTATGTGTTTGGAGGGAGATGAGCTTGTGTGTTTTTAAAGGGAGTCTAAGATTAAATGTGTAGGGAGGAAGTATAATGTTATGTGTGTAGGGAAGGAGTATAAGATTACGTGTGTTGGGAGTGAGTATAAGATAATGTGTTGGGAAGGAGTTTGAGATTATGTGTGTAGGGAGGGAGTATAAGATTATTTGTGTTGGGAGGGAGTATGAGATTGTGTGTTTTTGGAGGGAGTCTAAGATTAAATGTGTAGGGAGGAAGTATAATGTTATGTGTGTAGGGAAGGAGTATAAGATTACGTGTGTTGGGAGTGAGTATAAGATAATGTGGTAGGAAGGAGTATGAGATTATGTGTGTAGTGAGGGAGCATAGGATAATGTGTTGGGAAGGAGTATGATATCATGTGTGTAGGGAGGGAGTATCAGATTATGTGTGTAGGGAGGGAGTTTAGATTATGTGTTTGGAGGGAGATGAGCTTGTGTGTTTTTAAAGGGAGTCTAAGATTAAATGTGTAGGGAGGAAGTATAATGTTATGTGTGTAGGGAAGGAGTATAAGATTACGTGTGTTGGGAGTGAGTATAAGATAATGTGGTAGGAAGGAGTATGAGATTATGTGTGTAGTGAGGGAGTATAAGATAATGTGTTGGGAAGGAGTATGATATCATGTGTGTAGGGAGGGAGTATCAGATTGTGTGTGTAGGGAGGGAGTTTAGATTATGTGTTTGGAGGGAGATGAGATTGTGTGTTTTTAAAGGGAGTCTAAGATTAAATGTGTAGGGAGGAAGTATAATGTTATGTCTGTTGGGAGGGAGTATACGATTATATGTGTTGGGAGAGAGTATAAGATAATATGTAGGGAGGGAGTTTAATGTTATCTGTGTAAGGAGGGAGTATAAGATTACGTGCGTTGGTAGGGAGTTTAAGGGAATGTGTGTTGGGAGGGAGTATACGATTATGTTTGTTGGGAGAGAGTATAAGATCACGTGTGTTTTTGGAGGGAGTCTAAGATTAAATGTGTAGGGAGGAAGTATAATGTTATGTGTCTAGGGAGGGATTATAAGATGATGTGTTGGGAAGGAGTATGAGATTATGTGTGTAGGGAGGGAGTATAAAGATATGTATGTAGGGAGGGTGTATACGAGTATGTGTTGGGAAGGAGTATGATATGAGATTATAGATGTAGGGAGGAAGTATACTGTTATGTTTGTTTGGAGGGAGTATACGATTATATGTGTTGGGAGAGAGTATAAGATAATATGTAGGGAGGGAGTTTAATGTTATCTATGTAAGGAGGGAGTATAATGTTATGTGTGTTGGAAGGGAGTATACGTTTATTTGTGTTGGGAGGGACTATACTAGTATGTGTGTTGGGAGGGAGTATACGATTATGTGTGTTGGGAGAGAGTATAAGATCACGTGTGTTTTTGGAGGGAGTATAATAATATATGTGTTTGGAGGGAGTATAAGATTATGTGTTGGAAGGGAGTATGAGATTGTGTGTGTTGGGAGGGAGTATGAGATTATGTGTGTAGGGAGGGAGTACAAGAGTATGTGTGTTGGGAAGGAGAATAATACAAAATGTGTTGGGAGATAGTATACTATTACGTATGCGGGAAGAGAGTATAAGAGTATGTATGTTGGGAGGGAGTATAAAATTATGATTATGGAGGGAGAATACGATTGTGTGTTTTGGGAGGAAGTACAAGATTATGAATGGTAGGAGGGAATATAAGATAATATTTTATGACATGGAGTATAAGAATATGTATGTGTGAAGGGAGTATAAAATATATTTATGGAGGGAGTATAAGATTTTGTGTTTCGGGAGGAGGTATATGATTATACGTTTGGAGGAAGTATGTGGTTTAATAAAAACAAGACAGTATTATGTTTAGCCTGGTCTTAAGGTTGATGCTAAGTCCAACCCTAGAATCCTGAAGTTATACAGTAGAGACGGTATTTTGTATTTTGTGCATTGAAGGTAGTATATGTTAAGTAATAAATGAATGTCATTCGTATGTAACAATGTGTAAATATAAAATGTTTGTTATCTTCAATTGTTTGTTTTAAGCTGTTTACAATGTACACTTGATTGCATTTAGGTAGACAAATTAGACTTTGACGCCAACACAAACAATTTCGTTCAACCAAAAGTAGCAATCGATAAAATAGCATAGAAGCGGAGATCGGGGGTTCACACTCTGTGTGTCAGTGTTCTGATAAATAGAGTCAGAGTCCTACCGACTGTGGAACCAGCAACGGAAATATACCTCGTAAGAACACAGGAGGTAGTCGACCCTGTTCTAGCCGATGAATATTTATAAAATGAAAGTCATTTATGTGCAAATATTTCATTCCGCGTGTGTGTGAGATCAATAGGGTTGTTTCATTTCCTATCGGTTAATATTTTTCAGTTGATAATTTCCTAGTGCTCAGAGTTCAAGCATGGGTACCAACGGTAGCAAAGAGGCCAAAAAACCAAAGGAAAAGAACCCTGTGGATAAAAAAACGACACCCTTGGACAAACAGAAAAAAGAAAATGCCAAATTACTGGCACAGCGGATGGAATCAGTGACGTCAACGGATGAACCAGATTCAGGTAACCTTTCTTCGATAGATCGTGGTCCGGTCCACGTACAAAACGCTGTAGTTTGACATAACTCTGTGTTCATTTCTCTGCTGCAATAGGTAAGGGTATCGATCTCCTGCATTTGATACATGCACAATTCCCATGAGACTGTTACACTGTACATGTAGCTGTCGTGCGGTCGAGAATGAATAATTATCCTATTACCTTACATACTCGTATGAACATGAGTTTTTTTGTGATTGATAACAATGGAAACGAGCTGGGTTAGGAGAAATCCTCGTTGACAATATGGTACTAATGTGTGTAGGTGGAAGGCGGGGAAATCATCCTTTTATGACCAATTGGTACAGTAATAGTGCGGAAGGCCCGAAGGCGGAGAAATCAACCACTTTCACAAATAACATAATATGGAAGAATGCGATCAGTTAATTATTTCATCATCCCCCACTGAATGTCGTATACCTAGTAATTACCTTGGTTATATAGCAAATAGCATGTTCAATTTAACCTAACAACACATCGATAAACGTGTTGCAAGCGTTTGCATAGCAGTGCTCAGTAGACAGTATCACTCTTGTACCTAGGTCGCTAGTTGAACCGGATTAGCTGTTCCTATTTTGAAAATTGCCGAAATAAAACACGGAGGATTACATAAACGAGCATGTGTTGATTTTTAATTAACATTTTTTAAATAAATTATTTTCGTTTTGAGCTTATTATTACTATTCTAATTTGTATCTCTCTTTCAAATGTTTCCTCTGTGTCTTCCGTTTAGGGGACACACGACGACTATGGCCGTTTTCGTTTAAACGACCACACCGGTCGGACCACAGTTGTTCGTTTATCAAATAATGTCGGACCTAGTAATCTGATGCTGCTTTACCTGCATAAACATTTGCAGGTCCGCCAGGATTTATACCCGAAATTGTTACATTTATAAACGGTCAAACCGATTGTTCCGCATAAACGAACAGGCCCTAGACCTGCTAATTCGAGGCTAGTCTCGCGTGTCCTCTCCTTACAGGACGTTACAGAGACAAAAAGTCCTGTTCTGATTCCTTGTTGAAGCACTTCGGATATCCATTGTTCCTTATATTTCCTTCCAAATCCTTTTCGTTTGCCTGGTTGCTATCTAGGCCCGACATTATACGGCCCTGACTGTTGCGAGTATGTGAGGAGCACAACCTCTATGATGCCTCAGCTTAATACCAGGCTGTCGGGATAATACAGGATAACATAACAATACGTTATATACATTTGTAATTGATAACCTCTAATTAACATATCTATTTCTGATGTTGCAGTGGCTATAGAAGAGAACGCTCCTGTTGACGAGTATGATGGTTTAGGGGACAACATTTTTCCGTTTGAGAACCTTGTGTTTGAAGGCGGTGGGGCTGAAGGGGCCGGGTTTTGTGGTGCCTTAAAGGTTCTTATAGTTTTATTAAAAAATAATAAAAATATAAAAAAAATATACGTTTCAAAAATGTCCATACGATTGCATTTTAACCACTGTGATATAGTAACGAATTTATTGAAAGCTGGATATTCGAAAAATTTAATTGCTGCAATAATAATGTTACAAGGTATAGAAACATGTGTATGTTCTAAAATAAATATACAAACATTGATACTATATTACGCATTATAAGACACATATGTTCCTTTACAGTTGGAATATTGTAATATTTATAATACGAAAACTTAGATAGATATCTTTATTGTTGTCTATAAAACACAGACATGTAATTGACGAGAGACAGTGTGTCTACATATGTAATCACAAGTTCGTTTATTCTACCCACTTATTGCCAAAGGAATGCTGCATACCAACACATTTTATTAGTATTTGTAATTATCATATAATGTACAATTTATACGTTCCATTCTGGCAATACTGAACATCAATTCTTATCATTGCATACCTGTCTTAACAAAGTAGTGAGATATTACATTATGTTTCCTATAATAAAGGTTATCGAGGACCTTGGATTCATGCAGAACATTAAACGTTTCGCTGGGACCAGTGCTGGAGCAATTACGGCAGCTTTAGTGGCAGTCGGCTACACTTCCAAGGAAGTAGACGAATTCCTCAGTCAAGATCTAAATACTATTTTATTAGGTAGGTAGAATCGGGTGAAATGTCGAAGGCATGCGTTGATTATTAGCCAGTGTCGATTAAAAACAGGGGGATCCATAGTTCAATAGTTATCACAGACGAAGGGGAAAATTGAAACCCAGAAAACATGCACAACACGCATCATATAAACCAGTCCAAATTGTTTGAATGTTCTACGAAATATTGTCATGAAGTTCGGTTTATTTTTAATTATAAATTAAATTCGACAGACAAAGAAACTAAAACAAAAGTGTCCTTGATTCACATTTGATTAATTAAATCTGTAATCAATCATTTACGGCGAATCGACGTTGAAAGTTTTAAGACGATACCAGTTATACATGTATGCCTTTTACCTTCAGATCATAAATGGGGCATTCTCAGCTTGTTACCGAGTCTGCGGAAGGATTTTGGTTGGAACCCTGGCAACCGTTTCTCTAACTGGCTCGGTGGGGTTTTGGCAAAAATTATGGGGGACCCGGATGTCACCTTCGCACAGGTAAGATACATACGAATATTGACCCAATAGGCAGAGAACAGATTCATTTCACATTAATACATTAGTGCAAATTATGTAAGCGTCCAAAGTATTGATGTTCAATCTGTTTTGTTCTTATGATTTCGATTCATCAATTTCCGCACGAATTGGCCCCGTCGACCGGTCGTCTCCGCTATTCGTATGCAGTTTTAATGACAATTCCACAGATAATGTGTACAGAAGCCGGACATATGTGTTTACAATATACACATGAATATAACCTTACAAATTGAAACAGATCAATGCAGTAGTATATATCATTAAATAGAACAAACATATATACACTGTAAAGTTTATTTCTTAGTGTGCTACTAAAATGCATATCTTGTTTTTTTGTGGGAGTTCAAAATGTCTGCCCGATCGAGTATTTCTATTTTGGTTTGAATGTAAAAGTCCTAAGTTTGGGCTTAAATGTGGACGCTATGGTATTGATTTCAATTTGAAAGCTATAAAAGGATTATTGCGATATGTTTAAGAATTTGAAAATGTATACATCATGTATATGTATAAACTCGCTTTCCATTACAAGCTTTATCTGAGTTTGAACTCGAGTAAAATAAATACCGTGCCGTGTCGGTTACTTACAAATGGCACCTGGTCTGTCATGAACCAGTTTGTCGAATGAGAGAAATATCTCAGACTGTTAACACACACCGGACAGGACACAGATAATATCGCATAAAACCTTAACAACTTCCGTCATACCAGAGATAACACAAATCACAAGTACCTGAAACATAACAACACAAGAGTGGAGAATAAATCACGTCAGTCTTCAATCTATAACTGATATTTGCAGCCCACTCGCCGAACATTTTACATATGAGATACTTAGTTTTCAGTTTTAGTTTTGTTACCTGCTGAAGATAAAATCAATAGTAAGGCTGGTATTGCATCACGAGGGAGATGTTTTCTGACGTATTTTCGTGGGATTATGTGTTGTCTCAAAGGTATATTCTGAAACGTGTGTGACAAAAATAAGATTTTTTATGGAAGTTGAATTGTTGCCATTTAAATTAACAGTTCTCTGGGGGAGATCCCAGCGTCATTGAGCTTGCTTCGTTACGTCATATATTAGCTTTTCTCTCCGCCGCCGAGTTGCAATGCGATAACTCTGAGACAACAGTAGTCGTCATGTCTTGTTAACGAGTGAATGTCGTGGGAAGGTAGACCATTCATCCGCTGTAAATGGGGAATTTGATGAAAGGATATGCGCTACTATAGCATCAGTGTATATACTTAAGCTGAATTCAATTACGTCTGATGTTTTCATTCTCCTTATGCTAAAGACTCATGGCTAAAACAGAGCAAGAAACAAGATCAATACTCAATGTAAATGGCCGCCTTCATAAAACATCCTTCGAGGTCAACTTTGTGCGAGGGTCTATTTGCTCAAGGCTAGCTTTAATTAACTCGATGTTTATATAACTATTACGTCTGCCACCAGTTTAAACTTAGGTGAGGAAAAAAAACCTTAACGCTTCTGGAATTTGAAATGCTCACCAATAGACAATCGATGTGTGTGGATTTAATGATACCGTAATGGTTTTGAACGATTCAGAAAATGTTCCTATTCACAAGCTTATCAATCCGAGGTCAGGTCTGTTTCATTAGAAAAAAACGTTTATTAAGTTATCTTGTATTCCAGCGATGTTCTGAAACTGTATACTTACAATATATTGTTTTTATAAATATAAGAGTATACTCGGATCATAAAAAGTACACAAATAATTGTTTGTACATGGATTTTTTTTAAACGTAAGCTTTGTCTTGAGTCAGATAACACACTTTTGTCTCTATATCAAACGTCTTTAATTCACCAGGTCTAAGTTGTCTAGCTGATTAGTGTTTTTTTCTCAAGGCACACGTAGAATTTAGTTCACGTCTTACACAATCTTTTTTACGTATTTTACTTTTCTTAGCCTCAAACTTAGGCAGGCATCTTTAAACTTATTTAAAATTTGAAATACATCGTTTTTAACAGTTATGAGGGCATGCACATTGTTAGGTCAGAGGTCATATAACGATACATGTAGTACTGTTAAATTTACTACAAACTTGCTTTTATTGAATCATAACAACATTTTGAGTTGGTACTGTTATCTAGACGGACTGCAACACCAATATAAATATTCATAAATGTTTAATTTATCAGATGGCTATAGTATTTGAGATTCAATGTATCGCTCACTATTTAAATTGATATTAAACTAGACTGTGTAATGATTTGTTTCTCTCACGCAGAGTCCAAAATCACCTAAATTACATGCAGTGCATATGTACCAGGTTTGAACATACAATTATACATGTGCTTTTAGTGCTAGAAATGTACATAACTGCGATAAGGTCTGATATGTATTCATTGTGTATCATCATGCAGTAAGTGGCCATTTTATCTTTTGAATTGAATGAAAAGATGTTACAAGGCTTAACATGCCTTCAACATCACCTGTGTTCGAATCAGCGTTAAGGTTGGCGCGACGAAAACATTCAGGTATACCCTTGCTATCTGGTTTTTATTTTAATTATTTATCAATCTTTTTTAAAATGTCGCAAATAGTGGGGTCATTAAGGTTGATATTTTGTTCCTCACAATAAATCACAAATTTTCTTTATATATTATATTGTTCCCTTTCATGAATCATTCATAAATGAAACTGGTAACTTGATATATCCATCATTGAGGTGATTGAAAAGCCCATATCCTTCGGAATTAAATGTTTTCTGTGAACGGTTCTCAGTCCTGTTGGAGACATAAATGTAAACCAAACACTACATTGTAATGTATTCTGAAAACTAAAAACATCCGTGCATTAGTGATCGTACCGAGATCATCCGTGCTACCTCCTGAAAGGCAGGTCTTGTGTAATTAGGGTATATTGGTAAATGGTCATATATTCAATTCTAAATATATATTAATGGGCACTATTATAAATCATGTAATTGAATGGTAATTTGGGCAACATGGACAAGCTACCCTTTATCTACAGGTGTTGGTGCCTCTGCACCATATTTTGCAAGCAACTTTTTCTGTTTACTTTGAGAATGCATTATGTAATTATACTAAAATGTTTTTCTACTAATGCGAGTTTATATAAATAAATTATACTTTATGATGTATTAATGCAATGTTTTGTTGTGTTATGTACATAGCTGGTAGTATACCCCTCATACGGATAATACCTTCATGTCAAAGCTGCAATTACATCGTGGACACAGGCATCAGAAAAATGTTTTTTCTTTTAGGAATATCACATATATATATTTATACTAGAAAAATGGCGTTTTTAAATCGTAATAAAAGCTAGAAGTTTGAATTCACTGTCAACATGTATAACACATTTCTCAAATATATACGGGACTTCGGTATTTCATGAGTATGTTAAGTTTGATAGTTTGTGCAACAAAGACCTAGCTGCTATGTGTAAACGATGAGTATGACTGTGAATTAAACATAACTTGGCCACACTGTGAAGTAATTATACTGTGTTGAGCCGTATGGACATGAAAATCAATTACAGAGTTACGTTTAGACCTAACCCGATATAACATTAGACGTGTCAAGGATTTATACCAACTGTCGGTAAAATCTTAATCCCGAAAACGTTTAATAATACTCCCACTACACACTAGGGTAGGATCAAACATATACCATGTAACTGATTATCCCTGTGTGACTATTAACTGTAAGACTAACTGACGTCAAATCTCATCACTACAGAGATTTTGTGTCCGCTGTGTGATCTGTCTTCATGTAATACGTACGATTGGATGTTTTTTCACTTAGCTTGACAAAGTTAGACTACTGTCTGTTTTTTAATAAAAAGGGATTTATTACACCCGAGAGATACAGAACGTGATATAATTCTCGAGTGATGAAAAGTAAGGCACTAACTGTTTTACTGCATACTTCCCAACTTGAACACACGAATGAGTGAGTGACCCTTTGCGTTTCATTCTGCAATCACTTTTCGGTGTACGGTATATTTTTCATATTATCCATAGTTGTTTAAAATTGTCTTTAACTACGAAATCTTAGTGCTGATGTAAGGAAACAGTGTTACAACCGCCACAAAAAATACAGATGTATAATGGATATTTGATATAAAGTCTCTACTTCAGAAAGGGTAATGGGGAAATTGTCAAAAGTACCAGGCCCCGTGAATTCATTGAAACAAGAGTATTCTGCTCCAGTCTGGAAGAAGGAAATACGATATCACTGAGATAATTAGATTTCTGTTTTTGTTATTTTGACTTTAAGGACATTTTAACTTTTTTTTTACTTCACAGTATCATTGACTTCATGATTCTTGTCTTGTCTTTCTTCACATAGCCGTATATTTGTAAGTCCAATTCACATCACGCCCCTTTCTTGGTAGATTAATTGTGAATAGGGATATGCTATGTATTGGACTGAGATAACATCTGATTTATTACACATGCTTTTCTATTATAAAAGGACATGAACTATGCAGTAAAGGTATCAGTGTATGTTCATTACCCCATCATATGGCTTGTCGCCAGAGACTCTGGTTTCCTCCTACCCTAAGACCCCCTGAGCGTTTCAATCGGAGCCAACAGACCCCTCCCTCCCCTCCCGCTACCTAGCGAGGAATTGTTAAGTCTGTCTACTGCATAGGGGACATTGGGTAAAAATCAGCTAATGCCCCAATTTCAACACTTTCGATTTTTACATTTTTGCCTTACTTTCCTATTCTGTCTTCTTGGCTGTGTCTCCTTGGAAACCCGCCTGTATATGACATTTGCTGTTGCGAGGACGTTTAACTCCAGAAAAGCAAACAAATCATTTACAAGTTCACTCGCTGTAAAATATGCATGATTTACTTCAGTCAAACAATTTGAATTTGATCAAAACATTTACCAGGTGTACCAGTTAACACACAATGAGGTCGATATTACATTGACCACATTGTAAAATGCACACGATGTGTTTCAGTTAAACAACTAACTAACAATATTCATATACACGATGTATTTCAGTTATACAAGAAAAGAGGAGTAGAACTTTGTGTAGTAGTCACCAATGTCAGCCGCATGACGGAGGAATATTGTCATCCGAAAACAACACCTCACATGCCGATCCGGACAGCAGTACGAATGTCTATGTCCATTCCAGGTATATGTCCCATGTTCCACGAATTGATCACAAAAGGCGAGCAGCCTGTAGCTGATCAATCATATGGATTGTGTTCTCATTCATTTAGATCATACGGACCAGTGTTTTATAGGATTGTAACTGTATGTGTGATTTGTATAGATCAAAAGGACCACTGTTCATAAGCTAATGGATGGTCGTTCTCTTTCAAGTTGTACCTTTATAAGCGTTCGAGCATTTCATTTGTGCTATTTATCATAACGATGATGTATTGGGAAATTTGTTAAACAATTTACACAAAAAGACAAAGCAAAATCGTTTCGTGATTAAGACTCTGTAAATAAATAACCTCCAGATGAGTAGAACTATCAATTACTTATTGTTCTCGAGGTACATATTTTAGTGTTAGGCATACAATGATATATCAATGTAATTATACGAATTATGTGCATGTAACACTATAGAAGATTAATATAGGTACATGTATATACATTACATGTATGGTTTACAATAAACGACAAGAGAATATCGAAGTGTCAACATAGCCATAATTTGAACTCAAAATAGATAAAACTTACGCAAAATATGAACAATTTTTTTTTTAACATAGAGACCATTAACAAAATACAAGTAGAATAAGACCAGGTATACCAGAAGGGTAAGCGTGTTCTGTTTCATTGACGAAACCCGCAATGTAAATCTATATCAACTCCAAACAATGTAGATTGATATAAGTATAGAACATAGTTATATATGTTATACCATATAATACTAATAAAGTTATATAAATTACATGAATGCTATACAATAGTTGATTAATATAGTTATTCCCTTTCAGTTTTATTTCAAGCGGTGAAATACGATAAGGCCGGCGACGAGGATGTGTTTGTGGACGGTGGGATCATGTGTAACTTCCCTATACACTGTTATGATGGTAAATGTCTAATAAACTGTTTTGATTATTAATTTACTCTATATATTGTTGTAATGGAAATTAATCCATACATCAATATGATGGTAACAACCAAATACAGTGTCATTATGCTATCTTCATATTTACTTTGTTTAATAATCATCCAATACTGAAATATGACACAGTATTGACGGAAGCTTACTTATAAAGTATTTCAATAATCCCTCTCCTATGCATTGTTTTGGCAACTACTTTTTCATGTATTACAGGGCTACGAATCATGCACAAAACAATACTATAGGGAATACTTTTCTATTTTGTCATGTTATCAGATGAGAACTCGAGTGGAGTACTAGTAACTTTATTAAAGATGGCTGCGCCTTGTGTTTCATTTACACGTAAGGCATACTGTATAACATGAAATGTTCGTTGTGTATAAACATTCGTGGTTTTCGTGGTTGCTATTGAACCACGAAAATATATACAAACAGTTTGGATGATATACGTGTCTGCTGTTTGTTATTAAAGGATATCACGAAACATTGCATCATAAAACGATCTAAATGGCTTCTAACCACGAAGGAAAGTACCCACGAACATTTCGTGTTATGAAGTATCGATCTATTCAATTTACACAATTTATGGAGTTATGACCTCATATTCTGAGCGAAATAAGACAGCTTTTTCTTATACTCACTGTATTTTTATACATTAATCTATAATCGAACGCAAATTTCAAAACATGTTACACGTACCGTGTAATAAGTTAAGAAAAACTAGCATTCTGAAATTTGAATGAGCCTGGACTTACACCGCCCCCATTTACTGTTTACGACGTTACATATGTGCTCCTCGTTACAAAGAAGCATAGCTCTGTCTATGTAACACGGAAACTTGTCAAGATGTACAGTTAGGTAATGAGATGATAAAAAAATAGTTTGCGAAAACAATGGTTATTGGGTAAATGTAAGTATTTACTTAATAGTCTATGTGTATACGTATTACAATACGGTGGTAGGCATATAAAATGTTGCGTATACATAGAGAAATATACATATTTCTCTGATACCGGAACGACTTGTCATGTGTATGCCTGTAAAATATTACTGATGTTGTTGTAATAACAAATATACCGGGATCCATCAAAATATGTAAACTTTCATAAAGCAGGCTTTTGCTTAAATGTACACGATTAAATTTAATACAAGTATTATGAAGATCTTTTTAAAATGTAAGCATCTTTGATCGCTAATTGGTTTCAAAATAGAGAGCCACATCTACAGTAACAAACAAAAGATGATAAGTTTAATCTGTGTTGTAGGCTGGTGGCTATCTATGGAACCAGGAGACACGTTCCTTGAAAGACTCAAACCACTAGACAAACTACCAGGTCTTCTAGCCAGGGACGGCAGATTCGAAGGCAGGAATTCCAAAACGCTAGGATTTCTAGTGGTATGTAGCACCATCATATCAGTGTGAAGTAAAATCCTCACAAGAAAATTTGATATAGTTGGCAACAAAAATGCCTTTTTTAAAGAAGAAAAAAGAAACTGAATGTTTCATAGCGTAACATATTAACGGAAGCAAATAGATGAGGAATGATTGATTTGACTGTTTGTTTGCCAGTTTGTTAAAATTACTTTGACTTTTTTCATATGTGTTTGTTTTAGTACGAAGACCTAGAAGAAGATTTATTCCGATTCAGTATGGAGAAGAGATATGGGAAACAGATGGGGAAAATACCTAAAACCTCGCTCTCAAAGTATGTTGTAGCCATTACGCCGTGCAGTCTTCATAACTTGCACACTGCATCAATTAATTAATCAGCGTTGTTGGTACTGTTCAGTCCTGGCGTAAACATCATCGGGTTTGTTGAATGGCAAGCCAGTATGGGATACATCACAGAAATAGACAATGAAGTTATATATTTACTTGCTCTGGCCACTGATCAATGGTCATTTACTGGTCTTGTAGATTTAACAGGTCCTGACCAAACATAATTAATATATGTTTATATCTTAGCTGCTATCTTATTGTTCTTACATTGTTTCTAATAACAAAATGTGGAAATATTTAAAAGTTGGCGTTAGCGCGTTATGATGAGTTTGTCTGCAATCCTGTTAGAATTATAGGACAATTATTTTCCAAAGAAAGCAGTTTAAAACCTATATTTCCGTTTTTAAATGAAGTTTTTCTTATATTTCCAACCTGTTATCGCATTTCAAAGTAAAATTTCGCGCTCCCTGTCAATGGGACCTGTTCTTGTTGTGATGTCACGAGTGCACGCGACCGTTCCCGGCAAAAAAAAAGTTCGTGAAAATAAATACACAATCATGAATTTAATTTCAACAATTTAATCAATATATTCCACAGTGAGAATATTCACCGTTTATACAACATAACTACATAAATTGTTGCGAGTTACGTTGATCAATAAGGTTTTTTAATCCGGTAGCATGGATGGGTTACGACGAGGAATGCGTATTGTTATTGATGTGGTGATTTAGCCTGATGACGAACGGTGAATTTAGCGATTGAAATTGAAAGTGCAGCCGGAAAAAGTTGCGTTTATGAATAATCCGGTAGTTACATGTACCGTGTTTGTGGAATGAAGAGTTATTTGCTTTGATGTGTTTTTTGTCACTTTATGGAAGACGACAATTAATTTTCGTGACGTCAATGATACAATTAATTTAGTGACGTCGGTCAAAACGACGTCGTTTAGTCACGACGTTACGAACATGATACTTCATATCACTACACCAATGGGAACTATCCGAGAATTATGATCTGATACCTTTCTATTTTTTTTGGTAAGGTTATGAAATGGCAATCGGAGCAAATGGAAATATTACAAACTATTCAGTTCATTCGATAGGTAAATGTGTATATATACTGCATCACGATATAATGAACCCTTACAATAAACATAGGTGGGACAGATGATTAAAATTACAGCGGACACTACTATATCTGGACATGATGCCCGTTTACTTTTGCTTCTAGGAAAACCGTGGCAATTGGTAAATAGGACGTATCCGGAAAAGCATATTTCAGATAAATGTAAAAGTCTGCTTCTCTAATATCTACACAAATACAATATACATAGCATTGCTTAAGTACATCTTAAAACAGTGATTCATTTCTAACTGTTTAATTAGTTAAAATCTGCAACATGATTTCTTTTATTATTAATTTCTAAATGTATAAAACAACATTGATTATATATGCATCGAAAACAATGTTTAACAGGTTATACGATTGAGGTAGTGTCCGAATTAGTTTAGCAATACATGTATATTCAAATGTGCTTAGAAAATATTTGACTATTGCATATTGATTATCTTGAGTTAGATACTTTATTTGCGGTGTGACGTCAAGTAACCCGACCTCATTTCATGCCGTGAGTTTTTTTAGGAAAGTAAAGCATGGGTCGATAGATCTATAGATGAAACCGACTTTTGGTATTAGATACATTGCAGTAATAAATACTTGTCTTATTTCAGACGGAAACTGAAGAAGAAGGCGTTACAAAGCGTTGCCAAGAAAGAACACCAAAAGATTATGGAAGCATTCACCGATTTTTTCGAAGTATGTCTGAAATAGAGGTTCTCCAATGAATAACGGTTGGTTACCATGTTATCTAACACGAACGCGAGTTAGTTTATTTTCAAATTGTATAAAGACACGAGGTTTACCGAGTGTCTTTTGCAATTTGAAAACTCACTAAAAAGAGTTATATAGATATGATAACCAACCATCACGAGTTTTGGGACCATTTTCTCCCACAACGTTCAAATGGTATATCTTGTAGTCTATCTAGAACACTATGATTCTCTGGCTGATGCATTATTCCTTTTTCCGATCAAGGAAACAATTGGCATGACCTATATGACTTCACAATAGAAGATGACGTCGCAAACAATTGTTACCTAATGGGTAACCAAAAATGTTTACCATCTACCCATTGCTTTATCAAATGAGTCGGAATTGAGAAAACCTATGGTGGTTGTGAGAGAAATGAACCATTCTCATATGTTGGTTCTGGAAGATTAACATAGGAAAAGAACTTCTTATTATAAGTGAATTAATTGATATTATCCTATCCCGTAATATTTTTTCCTGCATATCCAAAGATGGGTTCTGAATATAATGTTTGTCTCAAAGCCGCTCACATAACGAAGTTAACACTATATTTTTTTAAATTTTTAAATCATATCTTCACTCCTTGCGATCGTTTTGCCGATCAGGCACCATGTAAAACTTTGAGGCTGGAAAGGATGATTCTTTTCAATATTTCATTTTAGATACTGCGTCATCATGATCTCAACAGAAACGGTTGTATCAGCAAATCAGAACTCGAGGCAGCGTTCACAGACGTACGTATTTCTCCGTACGCAATCTGCATGAGGAGTGTATAACATCTTATTAAGCATTGAACTGTTTTCAGTTGGCATTCGCAGGCAATAGGAATGCCAACTGGACAACAGCAAATTCAATGAAGCGCACTAACTGAAAACATTCCAATACTATATTTGTTATCCGTCGAATTCATAGAAATTTCAATTATTTTTATCATTATTCAGCATATAGTTAAAAAAATAAAGTTATCGTATATACTTGTTAAATAAATAGAATAGCCATCTGTCAATTGAGGGTCAGTGGTATGCAACGTTACAATTACGACGTCATAATAATAATGACGTCAACAAACGGCTAATGACATTCATAGCCGAGATGGTAAATGTGTTTGACGTTCTTAACACTACTGATATCAACGCCGATAGGCTCTGCGTCTAAGAAAAAATCACACAAATAACATAATATCTTTTTGCCTTGGCATTAAGGTTTAAGTCCGGTAATATTGTTATAGTCCGACAAATTGACATGTTCTCCGATTACCTAGTTTATTGCAGACGAAGCAGTATTTATAGAAATAGCATAGCTAGGTCTGCCGTTCAATGTGAAATAGTCGTAATGTCCTTTGGCACTTAAATAAACAGACAGACACACTGAATAAAAAGCAATTATTCCAGGTAAAAATCAACGCGACAGGTCATTTTCGTCTGACTATACTAAAAATGTGTAGTGATTAAGAATAAAAAACATGACCATAACGTATACAAGTAAGAACTTCTATGCTGCCAATCTGATCATCTACCCTTACATATCCACAGATATCGGACGGAATCAAGGAAACCTTGTTCGGCCCGGATATAACCGCGGATAAGGCGTTCGAACTGTTGGACAGCAGTAAAGACGGAGAGGTGAGAAACGTCATATACGGTCCCGCGAACAATTAACCTTCCTGACAGTTCATTTTTGATATTTAATTGTTTGTGGGATTCGTGATTTACGTTTTGACAAATATTAATACTCCTTTTAAAATCGCAGGGGTTATTGTCCATTGCCAATCGGCATTGCTCTGTGATTATTCGCTGAATTATTTTATACAAAGTAATGAGCTTTCATTGGCATGTTGTTGAATCGTCCTCAACTGCGTTTCATAAAACTATCTTAAATTTCAAATAACATTAAGATTTGTCTTTGCAGATTCAGTTCCAGGAGCTAATGGATTTCGCACAGAGTAATGGCGTCTACCTTTTAGAGCGTTACCTTGGTTATAGTAGACAGGAAATCACCGACTTCCAATCATTCACGCATGCGCTGCAGAACGCATTGCTAGTCAACGGCAGCAGAAGATACGTCGAGGTATGGAGCACATTACGACAAGTTATAAGATACCTGTACATTCATCACCTATATGACAAAATCATAATATCTTCATCGAAACTGTGTACATTTCTTGTAACTCTGCATTGCATTACATTACGGGTACGATTGATAGAATACCTTAATCACTAACTTTACGACTATTTTAACATCCTTACTGGTAATGTGAGGTCCCATGGAAGATAAATTACAGCTCACATCTTTTCCTTTTTTTCTCGTGAGCGTTAAAGTACCAGGCTATCTGAGTTTGACGGATTTTTTGAAATTTTTAGCGTAATGTTTTTTTGTTTTACTTTTTTATTTATAGGAAAAGGATATCGACCGGTCAGTTGGAATCAACACGGGTCACGTAGGGGTGATGGACTTTGGTATGGAGGTAGCGGACAAAGACTTCACAGTGGAGGTATGATGGACGCGTCGTTTTATGGCTTACTTGTTGTACTAAGTAACGGTACACGTCTTCAATAAGTGTTGATAGTCTTAACACAAAAAGACAAATAGAATCTCTAAATGGTTCAAACTTCATATCAGTATCAAAGTAACCTTTTGAATAGAACCGGCTTAGATATTCTTTCATGTATACTATGTATCACGGAAGTCATATCAAAAGGACTACATTAAGTATGTGTATATATCTGTAAAGGAGGAACATTGCGAGTTTGGTTTGCCAACAATATATCACTGTATTACCAAACTCCGATAACAATACCAGAAACGAAGGAAACAAAAAATGTCTGCGTGTCGATATGTGATTCTGTTGTTTCATCATGTAGATTTAGAAAGTGGTCAACACAAATAAAAGTTACAATCCTCATTTTCTTATTTATCATTTTTCAGCAAGGACAAAGGAGTATGGTGGTGTTCCTCAAACATTTTGTCAAAACGCATGATCTTCCAAAACGCGATAAAACCGAGACGAAGCAGAAGGAAAATACGACGGGAAAAGGTGAGGATAAACACGAAGCAGGAAATGAAGACTCTGAATCTAATGCTCACAAGCCAACAACAGGAGCTAGCAATGATGACAAAACGCCCGAGGTTAACAACCCAAGTGTGAAAACAGAAACACCAGAGGTACGTTCAACAGAAGAATCGACAGAAGTTGTAACTAAAGAAACTGAACCCGAATCAATCCAGATAGTGATACAGAATGACAAGGAAAATGTTTCCGAGGAGGCGTCCACCAAGGGAGAATCAGAGACATAGCCAGTTATCTTGACGCCAGAAACACAGTCATACCACTGGTCCAGTGTTCGGGTTTCTCGCTCCATTACATGTATGACCAATTTCCTTCAAACTGCAATATGTTAATTTTATATTTGCACACTTTTAAAGCTCCATGTTTGCAAATGTTTTGTAAAACTTACTTCAATATGACTACAAATAGCAATAGGCACTTAAATGACCTTACAACGGACACGTTAACCCATGGGATTACATTAGATGCTATCTAAGTCCTTGGTTAACCGGAACATGTATCGACAAAAAACCCACTCAGGCGGTTAGTGAATTATGATACCTCTGTCATAGCGTACTTTTAGTACTCTATGACTTTTTTTATAAGACACATTTAAAAGAGATTTCCTAGAACAAGAATGAACATCATTAGAAACTTAATATTGCAAACAATAATTATTCTTTAAAAGTAACTATTTAATAAATATTTATCAAACTTAACAGTGTACTCTTCTTTTAGAGAGGAACATAGTATCCAGTATACCCAGCTAATGAGCTAGTTCTTATAGTCCTGTATCAATTATTTTATATAATTTTACTTGTACATAGTTTTCATTTCAGAAACATTCAAAATGTGGATAAGATTATCATTCATACAATACACCATAAAATATATCATACAAAAACATGAATATGACACACCGATTTGAAATATTTGTTTCGTATTTTCTTTTACTTGTTATGAATGTTTACACTTGCCGATTTCATCGCACAGCGTTATAACTGGATCCTTAACATAACAAATGTGCTTGCAATAATAATCATGAGAGAGCGTGAATGTTGTGTGCGTTTAGAACCTAAATAATACTACAATAAAAGAATTGTTCAATGTTCATTCAATTTTTTAAATGTTTATTTTTTATGACAATGTAAGTAT
Source organism: Mizuhopecten yessoensis (assembly GCF_002113885.1). NCBI lineage: Eukaryota > Metazoa > Mollusca > Bivalvia > Pectinida > Pectinidae > Mizuhopecten > Mizuhopecten yessoensis. Next base: position 772,357 of record NW_018408700.1, read on the forward strand.
TTCTTCATACTTCGTTTTGTTAAATATCACCTAGAGAGCGGAGGGTGTGATAGCTGTTGGCTGACGTGGATTTTAAGGTGCTTGCTTACATGTACTTCTGCTTACTTGTGATACGTTGTTGATAGCTGTACTATTTTAAATTGCTTATAAAATCAAAAAAATACCATATCAGTGTTCCTTGTTACGTGTATAAAACATTGTACTGGTTATCTTAGTACAACACAAAACATGTGACTTCGATATCATAGTTTTAGTTTCCTATCTTTACCGCCTTCTTTCATTCTTTTCTAACTACTTTCTGTTTCAGGCGGTGTCTCATATGACCCTAACTGTTACGATTAAACTCCGAACACAAACTACGATATCAGAAGTTCCGGAAATAGCAAACCATTACAAGGTTTATTTCATATACGTAACTTACTCACGTTGTATTTGAAGAATATACAATCGGTATTTGATATACACTACTGAGACCATTTTAGGTAAACGCTTTCATTGTAGTATCGGTAAAAGTATTCCCATGTCCGTTATATTCCAACATCTTCCCGATAAAGTAGTCCATACACGTCCCGTCACAACAAGACAGTGTCATTTCATGGGGGAATACAAGCACAGTTTACTTCTCTACACACCTGTTTGACAATTTGCCAAGCACCAACTTTAAGCATTCCTTGACAACAATAATAACATAAATAAATAGATAATTTGAAGACTTTGTGTTTCTGTCCTTTTAGCTTTGGATTTTTCTCAGTAATTGTTATATTTTAAAGGCATCATATAAAAATGTGTCTCTTCCCAAGTTGTTTCCATTTTAATATTCGAAAATACACTTTTTTCTTTTAAATGCGATTCGTTAATACTTAAAATATTCAAAACATAAAATATTAGATCGAATATCAACTTTTTCATTATCCATAAAACTTATTTACAGAGATATGTTGTTCCTAATATCAGCTTACAGTATTATCGTATCATGTATATTAGTATTACAATCGCATTACAGTAGTTAGAAACTCTAGAGAAAATTGTATTCCGATAACTACATGTTATTATTTATTCTCTCCTATAGAATAACATATGTTAACACTTACAACACGTGCATCATTTCTTGATAAATCAAAATAAACATTCTCTTTTACGTTTCGTTATAACACGAAAGACAGTAATGTAAAGAGCGTTTTAACATTCCCGTTACTTGGTTTGTATTGCTGCGTGAAGTAGCAGTCCTTACGTTTCCCATCAGTAATTAGGCCCACCCTACGGAATCGCCAAGGGAACATCATGAATACCCGCAGCATTAGTGATAATAGCAGTGATCACATCACAAACCATTTATAATAACAAGATAAATCACATCAGAGTCATATCGGACATGTGGTGTAATCACATCAGGAACCTCTCAGATCTGTGGCCACAAGTGTAATCACATCAGCAACATCTCCGACCTGTAGTAATGAATAACATCCGGAATATCTCATATTTGTACTATAAGAACAGAAATCACTTCAAAAACATCTCGGAGATGTAGAATAACAACTGTGATAATATCAGGAACATCTCGGGCTTGTTACATGTAGTATAACAACCGTGATAATTTTAGGAACATCTCGGGCTTGTTAGTATAACAACCGTGATAATATCAGAAACATCTCGGGCTTGTTAGTATAACAACCGTGATAATATCAGGAACATCTCGGGCTTGTCAGTATAACAACCGTGATCATATCAGGAACATCTCGGGTTTGTAGTATAACAACCGTTATAATATCAGGAACATTTCGGGATTGTAGTATAACAACCGTGATAATATCAGGAACATCTCGGGATTGTAGTATAAAAACCGTGATAATATCAGGAACATCTCGAGCTTGTTAGTATAACAACCGTGATCATATCAGGAACATCTCGGGTTTGTAGTATAACAACCGTTATAATATCAGGAACATCTCGGGATTGTAGTATAAAAACCGTGAGAATATCATGAACATCTCGAGCTTGTTAGTATAACAACCGTGATAATATCAGGAACATCTCGAGCTTGTTAGTATAACAACCGTGATAATATCAGGAACATCTCGAGCTTGTTAGTGTAAAAACAGTGATAATATCAGGAACATCTCGAGCTTGTTAGTATAACAACCGTTATAATATCAGGAACATCTCGAGCTTGTTAGTATAACAACCGTGATAATATCAGGAACATCTCAAGCTTGTAGTATAACAACCGTGATAATATCAGGAACATCTCAAGCTTGTTAGTATAACAACCGTGATGTTATCAGGAACATCTCGAGCTTGTTAGTTTAACAACCGTGATAATATCAGGATTATCTCGGAGATGTAACATATCAACAGTAACCACGTCAGAACTATCTCAGAGATATAGACTGCCAACATTGTCGCATAATTCACAAGTTTACACGTGTTTCCAGGCCACTGGTACCTACATAAAACTTAGTATTCTTGGTTTACAAAACGAACACTAAAATGGCACACGGTGATGATTTGGCTGCTGTATGCCAGAACTAACTAGACAAAAGTGTTGTGTAATGGAGATTCACCACTCCGATTGCTGTACCAGTGTGTGATATATCTCAGGCTTCTATATACTTGCTACGATAAATATATTCCTTAACATCGACAAATATTTTTGTAAAGTGTCGTAGGCGATCGAAATTACAAAGCACAGAAAAACATACAACGTTTTAAACAAAATTAATCTAGCATACAAAGCACAGAAAACCATACTACGGTGAAAACAAAGTTAATCTAACAAGTAAATGGGGTTGAGAGCATGAGTCGGGCGTTTGTTACATAATACCGACATGTTTTCCGTGTTAATAGCGGTACAGAGCGATGGTGTAACCTTTACCGGAAATCGCCCTGTGGCACTTGCTTTATGTCTGATGATAATGGATGGTGTTTCATGTCAATACGGAAAACCTCTCGTTAGCACGGAGAGTACGGTTGGATTCATTTTTGTGAATCCTTACACTTGGTATTGCAGCTAATGCAATTTATCTCATGAACCCTGGTCCCGGAAATAAGTCTGTTTTCCCATGCGGCCTTTGTGAGATCCCTGTCACCTGGTAACAGATCGGAGTCTGTTGTACCAATTGTAGTATGTAGTATCATAAGACTTGTGGTGATATTAGCTCATCAAACTTGTCATACCCGGAGAGCTCGAGCGTTGTCAGGCACTGCTATAAGTGTAACTCTGTTAATATCGATAGCATAGCATTCAACAGTTTTGAAATATCAAACATTTACCAACCATTGTCAAAATTGGATAATTCAGTCGACTCGATCACAACTACCCTGAGTTTCAGCCTACCACACACCAGTAGTCCGAAAGTGAGACCTAGACCCTCATCTTCCCGTAGTATTGGCTCAAGAAGGCAGTCGTCTACAGCAGACAACACCTCCACTAATAACCCATACCTCACTAGAAATGGGAACCCACGCGAACTCACAATAAACTGCTGTAGTATAAGGACAAACCAGTCAGAATTCAAAGCAGCGTTAAAATACATTAAACCGGATATCATCTGCGAGTCTTGGCTTAAAGGTATCAAACCAGGAAATATGCCAGCACCCAATTCAATCCTAAACAGTGATGTAACCTTCAGATCATCGGGCCTGGGTGGGGAGTATTCACTGGATTCGGAAAGGACTAATCACAGATGAGCAACCCCAGCTAGTTACCGATTGTGAAGTTGTCTGGTCAAAAATTAAACTCAGAAATAAGAAGGACCTTTATACCTTCTATATGCCCCACAGGAATATGAGTGATATAAAGTCCCTCACAGAATCCATGAAGAAACTATCTGAGGGCGCATTTAACCGACATGTGATATTAGCAGGGGACTTTAATTGTCCAGATATAAACTGGGATAACCTAACAGTAGGAAGTGGTGCCCCACAGCGAGAGGCTCAACAAGCCCTAGTGGACTTCTCAGTGGAAAATGGACTTACACAAGTACACCATGAATGCACCAGGCAAGACACCATCCTGCACCTGGTTTTTACAAACAATACATCCCTGGCCAAATCCTCGATAAGTGTTCCAGGTATCAGTGACCACGCAATGGTGGTAAGCGACTTCGACATTCTACCACACATAATCGTACGAAAGCCCCGGAAATGCTACCGCTATGCAAAAGCGAACTGGGAAGGGCTAAAGTCTGACTGTGCCAATATATCTCGCAGACTATCCCCCGAAGAAGAGTCTGATGGTGATATCGACAAGATGTGGGACATCTTCAAAGAGGACATACGCGCCTCCATGGACAGACACATACCATCCACAGTCATGAAGGGCCGTTTATCGCTCCCATGGTTCAACCGGAACCTTCGTCGAACGGTCAAAAGGAAGGCAAGACTCTACAATAAAGCCAAGCCATCCGGAAATTGGGGTCAGTTCAAGGCAGTTCGTGAAAACGAGGAGACAGGAAAACCTAGGAGTTCCATCCTTGAAAGTGAACGGAATACTCAAGAATGGTAGATGTTGACAAAGCAAAAATCCCACTCGAACAGTTTGTGTCAGTCTTTACTACTGATACATCCACACCATCCAGTAAGACCTCAACGCCGACTACCACCGCTGGAAATTACAGCTAAAGGAGTAGCTAAACTACAGATCCACAAGGCGATAGGACCAGACGGAATTCCAAATCAAATCCTTAAAACCTATGCAGACGAACTAGCACCAGCTCTGACACGCATCTTCCAGTGCTCCATAGCTACCGGCCACCTGCCCAAGGACTGGAGGAGCGCCAATGTCTCACCCATTTTTAAAAAAGGAAATGTCCACTTACCTGAGAACTACCGTCCAGTGTCGTTAACATGCGTCTCGTGCAAAATCCCAGAGCATATTATATGTAAACACATACTCGACCACCTAGACGGAACCAAGATCTTAACCAAACTACACCATGGCTTCAGGGCCGGTTACTCTTGTGAAACGCAGCTTATCACAACAACGCATGACCTCCTAAAGAACCATGATGAAGGCACGCCAACGGACGTCATAGTCTTAGACTTCTCGAAAGCCTTCGACACCGTGCCCCACAGAAAGCTGCTTTTTAAGATGAGGAATTACGGTATTGATGGACCTGTCCATCAATGGCTGACATCTGTTTGTGTGACCGTGACATTAGAGTAGTCGTTGATGGGGAACACTCTCAGAGATCATCAGTATTATCCGGAGTTCCGCAGGGGACAGTCCTTGGCCCCATGTTATTTCTCTGCCATATAAACGATCTACCTAATTCAGTATCCTCACAAGTGCGTCTATTTGCAGACGACTGCCTCCTTTACCGGAAGATAAAAAAAAAACCGGGACACCACCAAACTACAAGAAGATCTCATTAAATTGGAAAAATGGGCTGAAGCATGGGGGATGTCATTCAATGATAAGAAGTGTACCGTTCTGCGTATAGACAACAAGAAACCTCAGTTTAACAAACTAGGTGAACACATCTTACAACAGACTCCCGAAAGTCCTTATCTTATTATCACCATATCGGATAATCTGAAATGGAACTCTAAAATCAACAAAACCGTCAAGAAAGCGAATTGTTCGCTCGGTTTTATCACCAGAAACCTCAAACGCTGCCCATCTGAATGTCGTAAAACAGACTACTTGTGCCTTGTAAGGTCCATCCTTGAGTACGGATCAGTTGTCTGGGACCCCAATGTTCATCAAGACATAAACAGAATCGAGCAAGTGCAACGGAGGGCAGCAAGGTTCATCTCCGGAGACTTTCGTTCACGAGAGGAAGGATGTGTGACCAAAATGTTAAGAAACGCGGGCCTGTCCCAACTAGCAGAACGACGTCGTATACATGGTCATGTTCTATAAAGTGGTTGAGGGTGTGGCGCCAGCCTTACCCTCGCATGAATTCCTAACACCAGTTGCCGGAATTAAACGTAAAATTCGCCCGCGGGATTTTAGTGACTATTATTATAAAAATACTGTTGAAAATTACACCTATAATAACTCTAAGTGTTTCAAAGCCCAGAATTGTAAAACAGAACAATTTAAAAACTCTGTCTTCAATAAGACTACTTTTGACTGGAACCATCTGACGGACATCTCAACGCATAGTACCACGGTGGAGAGTTTCAAAGGAACCCTCACCCTTCAGAACTACTAGACTACCTAGCACTCCTCCCACGACGCGATACATGTCCTTAGGGACCCTGCGCAGTATACCCACAGATACAGATATCGGGACTCATTTGTATATATTTCGCTCGCTCGCTGACTTCTACAACTCATTCGGTGTTATTTATTACCTCTCGCTTCTAATAAATTATTGCTAGACCATCCTATCACCAAATTGTGCACTTTTAATTCAAGTCGACCACAGTATTGTATACGCCTTAGGAAATTAAGCCTTAAGCAGATAAGTTATTATTTTCTGTAGTCCCAATGGCGTTGATTGGTTTTTGTCATTACTCCATATCTTTTGTCAGTCTCCTTATCAATCCCGTCTACAACTAGTATGACTAAATCTTGTCCTGCAAAGACCCTTATGCGTCGATACATATCGGCAAAATCGATAAACTAAGGCTATGGCGCTCCCAAATCGTGATGTGCTTACCAAGTTGATAAGAAAGATAACATTGATTAGGTGACATGGTACATCGATATTTCATTTGCAGTGGCACGGGTTTACAGAATGCGTTGCGTCCTATAAGCGTACTTAGCAGTTTCGCATTTCATCAAACGAGGTCACCATGGTAACCGGGTTGTTCAGTGCTGTCACGTTTTCCTTGTGCGAAACTATTTAAGATACCTGCTAATCTGGATATTTTAATTTTAAATATGAAATCATTCAAGCTAAATATAAATATGAGTATTAATTAACAGCCTTCTTTGGAAAGTTATCGTCCTATAACTTTCCAAAGATGGTATGGTTTGGTTTGGTTTAATTTTGTTTCAAGTCCTATTAACAGCTAAGGTCATTTAAGTACGGACCTGTCTCCATGTGTGAAGTGTATGCGTGCTTACGTGTGTGTATACATGAGACAGGGTATGTTGCTGTGCTTGTCTACTTGTGATAGCGCGGATCTGATGACGACGTTATAGTGCTATCTCACTGAAATACCATGTCGAAGGCACCCAGCATATCGTTCTGCCCGGTTACATTATACTGACAATGGGTGAACCAGTTGTTGCCATTCCACTAAATGCTGAACGTCAAGCAAGGAATAACAACTACCATGTTTGGGGACTTTGGTATGTCTCGGCCTGGGGACAGAATTCATTGCCTTCCTCACCTGGGCGAACGCTCAACATTAAGACCAAAAGTGAGGTGTTGCCAAGCAAGGTGCTAGGAAATAAAAGGTAGTTAAATGCAGTTTAATATACATGTATAAAAAGACACGTATATCTGTGTTTGTCAGGTTCAGACAGAAATGATTGATACACTAAATCGTTGAGACGTGAAGGGGAAGCTATCTGCATGTCGACCAACCGAATCAATACTCATCATTTTTTTACTTAAATACTGTTATTGTTTTTTTTAATTTGAACAATAATTGAAATGACATTGGAAGACAAGATAGGCACTTTTGAGTTGTGATATATTTGATGTACGTCGTCGATAGCTACATAAATTCATACGTTTTATATTCAGATACAGATAACACAATCATCTGTCGCGTTTTAATAAAACATCGATCATGTTTTCGTGAGCAGATCATACCGGGACCGTTAAGTCTAGGTGTGATGCGCCCACGCTAACATGCGAGTAATCCATACAGCCTCATGTATTAAAAAGAAATGGCCTGGCGATATATTTGTCTTTCCTCAACGTTTCAAGAATGAAAATTAACACATTTGATTCACACAGCATGTGTTAAAACGAAATTTCGTCACCAGGTTTTGTGATTTAGATATTGATTATGATAAAAGTTTCTCCAGAAGGTCTTTCAAATTCCGCATTTGATTTGTTGCGCTAAGAGGATATATTTACATTTTCATGGCATTGTCACTGTATAACCTCTTTGGAAGCTGTGTCATTGACGTGACTTTAATTACCATGCACCACGAGACACAATTCTTAGCGTATTAAAACAACACTGACCGGAACTACAATATCCAATGTAAATAAACATGACGGCTGTTGAAATACCGCTGGGAATTGTGAGACTTGACAATGTCATTGTAAATGTATGTGCATAAGAAAAAAGAAAATATACAAAAACACTATTATTACAACAAATACAAGGCCAAGTCTGCAATATCGTACGAAATGCACATCGGTTGAAATCACCAATGCGGGCAATAGAAACAATTTTAACACTCATGCAATTTATCAGAAATACCGTTTGTTACACCGCACTGATCAACAGGGGTTCGTTACAAATGTCTGAAATACACATATTCTATAGACCTACTGACACATATGTTACAGACCTACGGATATGAGTCACAGCACACATAAACATTTCAGACATTTGTAACGAACCCCTGTGCTCCGTCGCAAGATCACTCACTTCAAACGCTATCAGTTTCACGAGTCTCGCAGCCACGGTTTCCTCAGTTTCTGATGACATGTCAAATTACGAGGTGTTATAGAATCTACCGACTGTAGTCAGATTCCCATACAATTAACAAATAAATTCACGTCTGGATTCTTCACAAATTTTAACTTTTCTCTTTGCTCATTTAGCTTCCAAAAATAACTCCCTCGTGGAGGCCAAGGTTGGATTTCCGGTGTTCACTGTATTTATCCATGCGCGAAATTTGTTCCGGGGAAAAATCGAAACAATTTCAAATCTAACTTTCAGCTATTGATAAACTTAAATCACCCTATAGACATATCATACGCAATTGTATTAATACTGAATTGTGGAATAAAATTGAAGTGTTTGTTAAAATTTCAAAGTACTACTTTGTTTGCCAATCAGCACGCGACAATACGCTGTTCCAACTATTGAACGAATTAGTGTGGACTGTCGATAAGGCGGGAATTTTAAATTTTAAATATCAATTGCAAGTTAAAAAAGAACATAAAAGCCAGAGAAAACATAAATGTAAGTATTGCTAGCGCGCATTATGTTGTTTGCTTGCAAAGCTGTGTCATTCAAATAGATCATAAATACCATACAAAAACAGTTCAATGCTTGAATAAAGTAAGACGTGGTTTTAAGTCCGCCTTATACTTTACTTGAGGTTTTTTTAAGGATCAAGACTATCAAAATTCCACTATATCAGACTCTCAAACTTATATTACATTATAAATACATTTCGTCCAATATTTCTATCCGGTATACATTAATGTATATGGTTTAACTCATAAACCCCTACATATTTAAACTGGACTTGCCAAGTCTAGGATTTGGTAAGGTTCAAATGTAACTATATGGGTTAATATTTACGTTGTATTTGAACATTAAGGCCAAAAGTGAGGTGTTGCAAGCAAGGCGCTATGAGTTCTTGATGTTTTCATTGACTAACTTGAGTTTAAATGGTGGTTTAGTGCTTCGAAAATTACCTAATTCAACAGCGTTACAACCCGTTTTGTGTAATTTAGGGAGGTTACTGGTAATTGTTGTAATATTATGTGCATATGTATAGTACGTCACTTCATGCGATACACACTGGTGTACTGCTTAGATCAGTTGTAAGGCCAACACAACATTATGCCGGCATTAGATCCAATACCAAATCTGACATTTTTAAACACGAGGAGATGGCGCAACGATAGAAGGGCAGCTAAGTATGCCATCAACAAATACAGAATCGTCTCCGGCTTTGGTGGCGTTACAACACTTCTTGTTTGTACACTTGAAAAGACATGTTGTTGTTGTTAAGAGGTAGAAGGTACATTACATTTATCTGGCCTGCTGCATCCCACTACTTGTTGTAAAAGACGACTAATTTGAGGCCCCTGTAAAATCGGGGGTTATCTTCTGTATCTTCTGCTAATGGGACACCGAAGAAATAAAAGTGAGCTGCTGCCCCCTTGAGCTTGGCAATACCTCACTTTTGGCCTTATTGTTGAACGGTCGTCCAAGTCGGGTAGGCAACGGGTTCTGTCTCCAGGCTAGTTTGGTTTGGTTTGGTTTAGTATTGTGTAACGTCCTATATACAACTATGGTCATTTAAGGACGGCCTTCCCGTTGTGCAAGATGCATGCGTGTAGTGTATGCGTGTGTGTTTTGGGAGGCTGCTATATGTTAGTTGTGATAGCTCGGAACTGATGCTGACTTTATAGTGCTACCTCACAAAAACATACTGCCGAAGACACCCAGCAGGACACCCACCCGGTCACATTATACTGACAACGGGCGTTAAGCAGGAGTAGAAACTACCATTTTTTTCTGGTTTGTCTCTGCCCGGGGACAGATACATGCCAGTACATGTATCTTAAACAATGATAATGGTTATTCCCTTCTTAGCGTTCAGTATTTAGGGTTATCGCAATAACCGATTTGTCCGTTGTCGGTATCATGCTACCGGGTGAAAAACTTTGCTTGTTACCTTCGTCATGGTATTTCAGTGAGGTAGCACTCTAATGTCGGCATCAGACCCGCGCTATCGCTAGGAGGCAAATACACCAACATACCCTACCTCCAGCACACATATAAACAAGTATGCATACATTACACACGGAGGCACGTCTTTAATGAGGTCTTGTGCGCATGCGCGTCTAACAACATCTGTTTATTTTAGCTGTGCCTTCCGCATCTAACAAAACTCTTTTCCTGCCATTTTCCATCAACCAAAACGTAAGAATAACTAACCTTTCATCTTTTTCTATACATCTTTACCTGGACTAAACTCATATATCCCGCCATTATTTCCGATCTTTTGTTAACTTCCGGATTCCATTCATCCCTATCTTTGGACGTTGCCTTTAGGATATAACGGACAACACGAAGTAAAAACACTACAAACCAAACACAAACATGAAAATCACAGCTACACTAATATCACTATCATTTCTTCTCTTCTGTGCCACAAACAAGTAGAAGGTATTCCAGACATAGGACACAAATACACAACAACCCATTCGGCCTCGATGAAAACAGACTCGCCCAGCACTAAGAACACTACACACCACTCACACTATGCCCTGCAATAACCACATCTCTCAAACACAAATCCAGGGCAACTCCTACATCTTCATCTTCATCCTCCTATTCGAAATATCATCAGTCACTGAACTTGACCCAGGGCTCAGAGCACCCAAATATCCATGCGGAACATGCAACAAAGCCGTCACATGGCAAGCAAATACAAGATACAAGAAGCTTTATTCAATGTCGTATATGGCATTACATTGGAACATTAGCTCTGTGGTAATAACAAGGTAAAAAGCATGCTAGTAGAAAAAGTAGGATTCATAATGCAGCAAAATTATATACATTGAAACAACTAAAATAATCAAAAAACAGTTTGATGATAGCACATGCATGTTAAAAAGCAGGAACAGTACTAGTTATAACATAAGCATACATCATAAGTATAAAACTTATAAAAATATATCAGATTTAGCAAGCACATATTTCATATATATCACAGATGGTTAATACGATACTTTATATTGGAAAAATGATGGAATAAAATACTCCGACAAATTAAAGTAAAGTAAGAAGCAAAATAAAAGCAAAAACTCAAATAAAATGGGAAATCAATAAGATGAAAGTCAGGAATATATAGAACACTGGCAGAGGTCACCTTCTCTGGTGTGCAACAGGCTACAGAAAACCTTGTAGTGTTCTGCTTGTCTAATCTCATTTGGTGGCTATTCCACACATGGGCAGCTTCGAAACGAAAAGGTTTCTTACCATATGTGGTAGAATATACTCTTGGTATAGTCACAGTGTCAACGTTCCTGAAATTATATAAAACTTGGTTTTTGTTGATAAGACTCTTTAAGAATTCTGGAGCAGTATTATTTAATATCTTGGATACTTCCTTGGCCATGGTCTTCAGCCTACATATATGTAAAAATTCCAATTTATTTCTAGCTAAAAGATCTTTAATAGAGGAGCTATGATCATTATCAATAAAACGTAAAGCTCTTTCTTGTATCTTTTTCATTTTTGCCATGAAAGAGGACAAAAATTAAAATTAGATAAAATAAAAGATTTAGAAATGGTGACTTTGCCTTTATTTGACAGATAATTTCCAATTCATTGAGTATACATAGTTGTTTGGAAGCCTTCCTACATAAGTCTGTACCTGTAATTTGGTGATCTCCAATAGCGAAAGAGGAAATTTGCTCTTTTGATTTCTTTCCTATGCAGATGGCCTGGAATTTTTCTAGGTTAGCCTGCATGCCATTTTTAGTGAACCAGTCAATGAATATAACACATTAAGATCAAGAGCACTATCAGTGATATGAGACAAAGTGTTGTCATCAGCATAGTTAAACAGAGATCCACGTTTTAAGACAGTAACAATGTCATTCATGAATACATTGAGAATAAGAGGCCCCACTATACAGCTTTGGGGGACCCCCTTCCTGAGCCATCCCCAGTCGCTGACCATGGGGCCAAGCCTGACCCGCTGTTGTCTGTCACTGAGGTAACTACTGACAAGTGCAACTGCTGACTCACCTAGCCCATATGCTTGCAGCTTCCCCAACAACAGACTATCTGGGAGGCAGTCAAAAGCCTTGGCTCCTAATTGGTTGTGGTTGTCCGAGGCCTGACGCCAATCTTCCAGGAGTCGCACCAATAGCCCCGTCTGAAGGCGACCAGGAAGGGGTTACAAATATCTTTAAAAAACTCACTAAGCTGGTCGTGCAATATCTTCTCAAAGACCTTTGAGATCGTGGGAAGAACACTCACAGGTCTATAATTTTCCTTGTTTAATGGATCTTTCTTTTTGAAGATAGGAATGACCTGAGCTAGTTTAAGTGAGTGTGGAAACCTTCATTCAGCAATGCAAAAAGTAAAAATATTTGTGAGTGGTTGACATAAGGATTCAGAGCCAGCTTTCAACATTTTTGCACAGATACTATCAACACCGACAGATTTCTTTGTATCCTGCTTTCTTATCACATCTTTAATATTTTTTTAAAAACTACAATGCTATATGCTATGACACATACGATACATTGTACCACACCAACTGGCAAAACATGAAAACATCCTTCATTAAATACTACGCTGACATATCATGGGAATGCATACAATGTGGCATGTCAAATTTCTCGTCGACACTATTCGATACAACATTAATACACTCCACAAACAGATTTTCGGAACTCGACTCGATAAATTCCATAGACGACTCTGCAAGCCTAGGACCACCAACAGCCACTTCCTCTCTCATCAAAAACAACACACAACAACTCAATACAAACTCGACAATCCAATACGCATCACAACAATTAACGTCCAATCCATATCCAACAAAAAAACAGACCTAGAAGAAATAATCCACACAATCAAACCAGACATCATCATAGGCAAAGAGACATGGCACAACTTCAGCATACGAATACTTTCCAATAACACAGTACACAGTATATAGAAAATACCGCACACCAAACGCAATAGGACAAAGCCACGGTGGAGTACCACTCGCTATCACAAACAAATACATCTCAAAACAACTCCCAGAATTCGAAACAGATAACGAATCCATTTGTACCAACATCAAAATGTCAAATTCACACAACTTCATAGTAGGTGCATACTACAGACCACCATCAGACAAAGGACATTCACTCACAGAACTCGAAACATCCCTGAACAAAATTGGAAAACAGAACAACACAATAACATTTATAAGCGGACAATACAACCTTCCACACATAGATTGGTCAAACAACACCACAACACCAGGCAAACCAGACACATCCCTACATGTACGTCAACGCCTGCTAGACATCATCGACGACAACTTCCTCGCCCAAACCATAGACAAACCCACAAGAGGAGAACACATTTTCGACCTAACTCTCAAAAATCGAACATCCATCATCAATAAACAAGAAATAGTCCCACCGATAGTCAAGGCCGATCACGACATCATATATAGAGAAGCAGACGATAGACTACAAATAACACGCAATTCACCTAGGAACATTAACCTAGCTATATAACAAATCAAACTGGGACAACATCAGAAAAGACCTGACTAATCTAAATAACAACTTTTAGGACCTAGAACATCAAAACCCAGAATACCTTTGGATAAGCTTGAAACCAACACCCCATACATCTACAGAAAAAAAACCCCATTAAAATCACTAACATACAAACACAGACTAACCTGGATGAACAACTCACTTCGCCGCCTCTCAAACAAATCTAAACGCCTCCACCATAAATCAAGAACAAACCACAAACTTTTCCACACATACAAAACAGTTAAAAGCTGAAGTGCAAAAACAAACCCGCAATGCATACCTACAATACATTGCGAAGATGATTGCCAAAGCCTTTGACAAAGTCCTACACAAAAACTTACTGTACAGACAAAAATAGTACGGCATCACCGGAACCACACTTGCATGGGTAACAGCCTTTCTATCACAACGCACCCAAACAGTAGTACTTCAGGGCAAACACTCAGACAAAATCCCAGTAACATCTGGAGTGCCCCAGGGAACCTGTTTGGGGACCAGTCCTCTTCCTCATATACATCAACGACTTCCCCGAATACATATCACACAGTACACTAAGACTTTTTGAAGACGACAGCATAATATACAAAACGATCAGCAGCAAAGATGATACAACAAAACTACAAACGTATTAAGATATAGCTAGTAAATGGCAAGAGGACTGGCTCATGAAATTCCACCCAGACAAATGCACCATACTCACTATATCACCAAAACGCACGCAAATTAAACACCAATGCACACTCCAAACAAATATCTAGGCGTCACTGGTCTGGTTTAGTATTGTTTAACGTCCTATCAACAGCTATGGTCATTTAAGGACGGTCTAGGCATCACACTTCAAAACAACTTAAAATGGAACAAACATATTAACAACATCACATTAAATGCATAAAAATCGCTAGGCTTTCTGAAAAGCAACCTAAAAATAAATTCACCACATATAAAAGAACATGCATTCAAGGCCATTGTCAATTAGAAAACGTACAACGAAGAGCTGCACGATATGTCCGAAACAAATACCATAGCACAAGCTCGTTCACAGACATGATAATCAACTTGCAATGGCAAACACTACACACATGCAGAACAAGAACACGCGTTATTCTTCTCTACAAAATAATACACCAACAAGAAGCAATACACACAATCAATCTCATCCCCGCAGACACCAGACCACATCAAGGACACGACGACCGTTACAGACATATCTACACATCCAAAGACACATACAGACACTCATTCTTTTCATGCACCAACACAGTGGAACCTCCTACCCAAAACAATAATCCAATCAGAAACACTATCAGAATTCAGGACGTGCACCACATATAACATAATCGAACACACTCACTGAAATCAACCTGTTTTTATCCTGTAGCGAATAATAAAAATGAAATAAAAAAAAATCACTGTACATAATAACGCACTACGTACGGCACAAAACCAAAATTCCGTAACCGTCAATATTCCGTCTTTGCGTATTGCAGAGTTATCTTCTCTTGGGAGCAGGTATTGATTGTTACGTCACTTGTTTGTGAGAATAACGTCATCAATTTTTGAGAAAACGACGTAATTTTCTCGCACAAACCAATGATCACGTAACAATCAATACCTGCTCCCAAGAGAAGATAACTCTGCAATACGCAAAGACGGAATTGACGGAGGCAGGTTTATAGCCAAACAATCTACGTATTGCATGTAAAACCAAACCATGGACTCTCCGACAGCGCCATCCATATTATGAAGATCTTGCTGCAGTATTTCTCCATTAGACTTAAATTCTATTTTCAGTATATGATTGATTTTCTTACGAGTGTAGTTCGGGGTCTCCGAACTTCTCCCGCCCCACTTGTGTTCCAGCTTCGCTTGCACACTGGGGACATCGCTTGTTATAAAGGATTGTCTGAAAACCAATGACCTGCAATAAACCAAATACAACCCGTGAAATTGATATGAACACGTTTTAGTTTAAGCCCAAACATAGGCTGTAACACAATGACATGTTCGTGTCCCTGTGCTCCCATCCTCGATATCCAAGGGTTACGCTCACTTTCCCTATCTGCACCCCTGGAATATGTCATAGCAAAATTGAAGGCTCAATGTGCAGCACCGTGTGGACGAGACGAGAAGACTAGTTCGATCCTTCCAAGTCGGACGTCTCTCCGTTGTAATCTTCAAAGAACAGTTATCAGCCTAGCGATTGGTCAGATTTTTTTTTTACCTGAGACCAATCAAACAGATATCTATCTTCGTGCCTTCAATTTTGCTATGACATATCATTCCAGGGGTGTGGAGAGCGAAAGTTAGCGTCAAGGATGCCGTGCTCCGTACAGCAGAGTGAGTCAGCATTCCCTTCTTTAACTATAGAATGCTGCATGGCAATGCAATGTCACAAGATGAAAAAAATCTTTAATGATCCCAGTACTGTTGCACTGTGATTTTTACCTAAACGGCACAGTATCAGTATCTCTCTCTCCCCCCCCCCCCCCCCCCCCCCCCCCCTTTAACTTCCGTTTGAACAGTAGCACAACTGGGCCATGCCACTTCCGTTGACCAGGCAGCACAATCGATTACAGCGATAAAAAAAACAATCTGAAGCCCTGCTGAATTATTCACTTAATTAAAACACAATTGTTGATTGCATTTTGTTCATTTTATATCTATCATTACTCATAAAAGTCCCCCAACGTATACTTTTCTTTGCAGAAAATATGTCTATAAGTTAATATAGCCATGCTGGAATAAAGCTTATTCACATTTTTTGAGCGGTACGGGGATCCTTAAAATTTAGACAGTAAAACATCGCCACCATCGATATAGAGTTATCGCCCTTGAGTCACATTACTTCCTGAATCTGTATTGAAAACAAATGTAGTATCATGAACTCATTTCCTATATAAATGTGGTATAGTTTTGATTTTCTTATCATATAAGAATGATTTACAGCTAGAGTGGATTATATTGTGAAGAATGGAACGAGTTACAGCTGTTGTCACGATCCTCGTTTTGACAAGTTTGATTTCGGGAAGTCTTTGCCAAAATCATTATCATGAAGTAAACGCAGGTATTGAATTGTTCCTCTCGGAGGCTTTGGGGACTATTCATATTAACAGGGACAAATGCATCTCACTAAACATAGATTCTTCTCGGGATTAGAACCTATTAACTGCTTTATAACATTATATCACCAAAAAAGTGTCTTGAAACTGTTTTTCACTTGGTAATATAATCTGTCACAACAGTCGGACATTGTAAAACACAGGAGCCTGAAATTGTGTCAAGCCTAGCTTAACAACGACTGAAAATAGTTCTACATTGTAGCAGGCATCTATCTGTAATGAGAATGAAATTGTACTGGGTTGATCCATGCAGTGTAAGTTATTAAATTAAACTCAAATGGTGGAATGCCCATCTTGATTTATGTTCTAAAGGTCCTTATTTTAAATCATTTACTTCATCTGACCCATTGCAGTTACCTTTGGCAGGTTGGGCACAACGGCGCACATGGGTAATAATCCTGCATTTGGTAAACATCTTTGTATGTAATGGTTGAATGCACTTCGAATCTACTTTCACTATCCTATATAAAAAATCAAAATTTTGTACTTCACTTATGTTATTGAAAATCGCCATATCTATTGGTTTTTACAAACAACTTTTGGTTGAACAGTGTCAAAACACGAAAAACGTTCAACCAAAAATTGTTTGTAATAACCATATAAATAGCGATTTTTAATAAAGATAGTGAAGTACAAAATTTTGATTTTTTATATAGGATAGTGAAAGTAGATTTGATGTGCATTTAACCATAATATACAAAGATGCTACCCAAATGCGCCGTTGTGCCCAACCTGTTTGGTACGGATTAAGATACCTTTGAATGGTACTACATACCATGGGGTATAAGTTGGTTTGGTTGTCAAAGTTTATCATAGACAACTTACAAAGCAGGAGATTTTGAAAAAAAGAGTATTTTAAGTCATTCTGATTTTTTTTTATCCTTTTAGATTTGAAACCAGCCAAACCATCTGTAATCAAAGTACAAGGCAACAGCAGAGTAAATCTTACAATCAAGTCTATCCCAGTCGATACAACTCATGTTGTGTGTCAATTACACACTCATAAAGATCCGTTGAGTTTATCCCTCAGCCCGACCCTGTCTCCAGATGTCACAGAGACGGAAACAGATATGGGTGTGACTACATTGCTGTCAAAGAATCAAAAAGATATGTTCTGGTACCTCAAGTCTGATCACAACCATACCGTGGAAGCGCTAGTTACTGTTATCTTGTATACCTGGAAAGGTAAGTTTTTTTGTATAGTACTATTCACAAATATATATAGTATACAAATTAAAGCCTTCAAACAAATAACATCCCCATAACCCCTCACCAGTAATATCCCCATAACCCCTCACCAGTAAAATCCTCATAACCCCTCACCAGTAACATCCCCATAACACCTCACCTGTAACATCCCCATAACCTCTCACCTGTAAAATCCCAATGACCCCTCAACTGTAACATCCCCATAACCCCTTACCTGTAACATCCCAAAAACCCCTCACCAGTAATATCCCAATAACCCCTCACTTGTAACATCCCCATAACCCCTCACCTGTAACATCCCCATAACCCCTTACCTGTAACATCCCAATAACCCTTCACCTGTAACATCCCCATAATCCCTCACCAGTAACATCCCCATAACCCCTCACCAGTAACATCCCACTAACCCCTCACCAGTAACCTCCCCATAACCCCTCACCAGTAACATCTCCATAACCCCTCACCAGTAACACCCCCATAACCCCTCACAAGTAACATCTCCATAACCCCATACCAGTAACATCCATGTAACCCCTCACCAGTAACCTCCCCATAACCCCTCACCAGTAACAACCCCATATCTCCTCACCAGTAACATCTCCATAACCCCTCACCAGTAACATCCCCATAACCCCTCACCAGTAACATCTCCATAACCCCTCACCAGTAACATCCCCATAACCCCTCACAAGTAACATCTCCATAACCCCATACCAGTAACATCCATGTAACCCCTCACCAGTAACCTCCCCATAACCCCTCACCAGTAACAACCCCATATCTCCTCACCAGTAACATCTCCATAACCCCTCACCAGTAACATCCCCATAACCCCTCACCAGTAACATCTCCATAACCTCTCACCAGTAACATCTCCATAACCCCTAACCAGTAACATTCCCATAACCCCTCACCAGTAACATCCCCATAACCCCTTACCAGTAACATCCCCATAACCCCTCACCAGTAACATCCCCATAACCCCTCAACAGTAACATCCCAATAACCCCTCACCTGTAACATCCCCATAACCCCTTACCAGTAACATCTCCATAACCCCTCACCAGTAACATCTCCATAACCCCTCACCAGTAACACCCCCATAACCCCTCACAAGTAACATCTCCATAACCCCATACCAGTAACATCCATGTAACCCCTCACCAGTAACCTCCCCATAACCCCTCACCAGTAACAACCCCATATCTCCTCACCAGTAACATCTCCATAACCCCTCACCAGTAACATCCCCATAACCCCTTACCAGTAACATCCTCATAACCTCTCACCAGTAACATCTCCATAACCCCTAACCAGTAACATTCCCATAACCCCTCACCAGTAACATCCCCATAACCCCTCTGAAGTTACTTATATAAAATATGCTGTTGTAATTGCACATCCTGTCCGTTAGCTTGTAACTGAAGGCTAATTATAGTAAATAGTTCATCTTGAATATGTGAGGTCAAGTGAATTTATTCTTAAAAATCTGAACAAATGTATTGAGAAAAATCTTACGTCATAGGTTGTGTATATATATATATATGTAGAAAAAATAAGATTAACGACCGACTAATAAACTAGCTGCTAAATAATTAGTCGGTCGTTAATCTTATTTTTAGCTCACATGGCCCGAAGGGCCAAGTGAGCTTATGGCATGGTGCGGCGTTCGTCGTCCGTCCGGCGTCCGGCGTCCGTCCGGCGTCAACCTTTTACTTTAAACAACTTCTTCTTAGTAACCAAAAGGGCTAGGGTAATGATATTTGGCCAGAAGCATGCTGGGATGAAGGGCTACCAAGTTTGTTCAAATAAATGACCTTCAACCATTTTCAAAGTCACAGGGGTCAAATATGTTAAACTCTTTAAACAACTTCTTCTGAATAACCAAGAGGCCTAGGGTGATGGTCTTTGACCATTAACATGCTGGGATAAAGGCCTACCAAGTTTGTTCAAATAAATGACCTTGACTTATATTCAAGGTCACTGGAGTCAAATATCTTTAAAACCTTTAAACGACTTCTTCTGAATAACCAATAGGCCTAGGGTGATAATATTTGGCCAGTAACATGCTGTGATGAAGGGCTACCAAGTTTGTTCAAATAAATGACCTTGATTTATATTCAAGGTCACTGGGGTCAAATATGTTTAAAACCTTTAAACGACTTCTTCTGAAGAACCGAGAGGCCCAGGGTGATGATATTTGGCCAGTAACATGCTGGGATGAAGAGCTACCAAGTTTGTTCAAATAAATGACCTTGATTTATATTCAAGGTCACTGGAGTCGAATATCTTTAAAACCTTTAAACGACTTCTTCTGAATAACCAAGAGGCCTAGTGTGATGATATTTGGCCAGTAACATGCTGAGATGAAGGGCTACCAAGTTTGTTCAAATAAATGACCTTGGTTTATATTCAAGGTCACTGGGGTCAAATATGTTTAAAACCTTTAAACGACTTCTTCTGAAGAACCGAGAGGCCCAGGGTGATGATATTTGGCCAGTAACATGCTGGGATGAAGAGCTACCAAGTTTGTTCAAATAAATGACCTTGATTTATATTCAAGGTCACTGGGGTCAACTATGCTTAAAACCTTTAAAAGACTTCTTCTGAATAACCAAGAGGCCTAGGATGATGATATTTGGCCAGTACCATGCTGGGATGAAGGGCTACCAAGTTTGTTCAAATAAATGACCTTGATTTATATTCAAGGTCACTGGGGTCAAAAATGTTTTTAACCTTTAAATGACTTCCCCTAAATAACTGAGAGGCCTAGGGTGATGATATTTGACCAGTATTATGCTGAGATGAAGGGCTACCAAGTTTGTTCAAATAAATGACCTTGATTTATATTCAAGGTCACAGGGGTCAANACCTTTAAACAACTTCTTCTTAATAACCGAGAGGCCTAGGGTGATGATATTTAGCCAGTAACATGCTGGGATGAAGGGCTACCAAGTTTGTTCAAATGAATGACCTTTGCCAATTTTTTCTGAATTACTTTCAAGACATTGATATTTTGCCTGTAGCTTTATTTTAGTCCTCTTTTAAGGTTACAATTGTGAGATTAATACCAGGTGAGCGATGCAGGCCCATTGGGCCTCTTGTTTCTATATTTACTTCCTTCACATGAACATTTAATCCCTTTTTATTATATATATACAACATTTGATATAGCGTCCTATCTAGCCAACATAGTTAAGCCACTCTAAAGCGCTTTACAGTTCATAGATATACAATTCAATACAATGTGTTTGTATTGTAATCATCCCCCAAAACATCATCATTAATGCTGTATCCCCATGACCCAAAACCTTTATACAATGATGAAACTATTATATTTAAAAGATTTTTTTTTTTTTTTTTTTTTGTTGCAGATCCTATACCCGGGGGTTGCAACTCTGAGTACACTTTTGAAAATGATCCAAGTTTCCACCTTTCATTTGACTCTTCTAAGACCAAGACCAAGTTCCAGTGGTCAAGCCATTGGAGAAATCGGTCAACGAACCCTGGTCCTGACGATTGTGAACACTTATCCAATCCATTGCAATATGACATGTATGTTTACTATCTTCCTGGTGGAGACTTCTCTCAGGAGAAACACTTTGATGGGATACAGAAAATGATGACTGTGGCTGATGTGTTACAGAACGGAAAGAAGGTAAGTCAGGTTTCTTATTGTCAAAAGATGTATACAGTAAAACCTTGTTATACTGCCACCATTTGCATTTGTCCGGAAAATCTTTGTGTTATAAAAGGGGTTGGTGATAAATTGAGGGACATATATATAAAGGAATTCTCAGGAAACGAGGACAGAAAGGACAGGGCATCTTAATTATTTGTCCCAATTGGAAATATCATGGAATTAGATTATCTAAGTTAGTCCATGGAAATATCAAATAAATTGTTATGCAAGAGAAATTGTAAAATTTATTTCATCTGTATATGTATAATACTTGTACAGATTGTTTTAACTGATGGATGGTTATTAATACTCCATTGTTCATTCATCCAACCATCAACTATTTAAGCAATGAAAAATCAATCAATCAATGTAAAACAAAATGATAAATTACAGGATCTGTCAATTCAGTATAATTATATCTGATTGTAGATAAGCAACATAAAGGATGACAAGACAACAACCGTATCCGAGTTTACGATAACATCCTATACTGGTCAGGGCACGATCTACAATGTCATCGTCACAGATACCAGTACGGGTGTGGTGTCGAGGGCGGCCTACATCCCCACCACTACTTACGTGTGTGATCTGAACAACACGGACAGCTGTCACATGATAGGTACAAGCTTATACGAAAAGTGTTGCTGTACTTGAAAATAAACATCAAACAACGGTTTATACAGCTCTGATTTTCACACATTGTTACCTTTTAAATGTTTGGAAAAATGTCAGTTTTCTCTGTGATAAATATGATATTTTGAGTTAACCCTTTCACCCCTACGTAAGTTTAGTAGACTCTACCATGTATTGATCTGGATGAGTCCATTATGGTCTACAGTGACGAAAGGGTTAATTGGGTTTGTATTGTTCCCATTAACTAGCAAAATAATTTACAATTAGTTATTACTGCTACAGGAAAATGTATTCACAAATGTTCTTGCCAATTAGTTGAAGTGAAAATATAAAGCATTTATCCTTTAAGATTTCTAAAAAAATAGAAATGCTGCATACCAAAAAATGTTTGCTGCAGCTCAGCTTCTGCGCATTTTGCCCTTCATCATAAAGGCAAATTTATTTATGGTGACTGATGTCAACCACAGCTAACTATAAAGCTAACTTTGTTGTAATTAGTCTTAATAGAGATATTTGTAATGGAAATACATGTATATAAATGATATCATCAGCTGAATACTAACTTTATGTACATGATTTTTTACCCAGGAAGTGGAGGAAAGGTGTTGGCTGTCATCGGAGGAGTGTTAGGCCTATTTTTTATTATACTAGGGCACAGATTCTTCAAGACATGTAAGACGACTTTATTAAAAATAGGTTAAAAGTCGTTAAAAATTTAATAACCAGGTTGTTTGGCTTTTGAATGATAAAAGACTATAATCAACACGTGATAAGGAATCCTTGCTTGGAATCCATTCAGTGTTTTATCTCGGGAATTGATCTGAATCAGGATCTGACTTAATTTGTTATGGTATTGGCTTAAACAAATGTAGCTAGTTGTTTAGTCACTGTAGCGTGGACAAAATAACTTGTAACTGAATGTAATTTACCTGTGATCAATCAAGGAGGCCTTGACCTTTATCTTTTTAAATATCTCACACTATAGGAGTTTATTACAATAAACAATAATTCATTGCATCTACAATGTATGAGATCTTGAATGCGCATATGTTGTAATACTTATCTTTTACTTTAAGCAACCTTCCTGGCACCATTTCTTGGTTTTGGACTGATATCTGTCATCCTGTTTGAACGTTTCACTACTCAGTCTATATTAGGTAAGCTAAAT
The DNA here is from genome assembly GCF_002113885.1 of Mizuhopecten yessoensis. NCBI lineage: Eukaryota > Metazoa > Mollusca > Bivalvia > Pectinida > Pectinidae > Mizuhopecten > Mizuhopecten yessoensis. Next base: position 796,273 of record NW_018408700.1, read on the forward strand.
AGGTTTTTGGCTACAAATGGTTGTGTTTCACATAGATTCTTGTCAGATCATGATTGCATTCCAGGGCCTTGATATTACATTAAAGAAAAATTATAAAAATTTGCTTACTCTAGTTCAACAATGTACCTCTGATAAATAGGGATACCTTGATTATGTGAATACCTTGATTGTGTGAATATCTTAATGTCAGATTGTCAGATTGGCTTCTCTTTTAAATATTACAGGACTGATTGCAACTTTTTTTAAACTACTCAATGGAGATAAAGTTGAAAATTTTGATTTATTTGATTTAACTGTAGATTATAAGAACACATAAGATCTAGACTGAAATACACAGTATGTTTAAGGAAAGCATTAAGATTAATATAAACCTCAGTGTATTTCACCACTATTTGTTTAGTAAGATGTTGTGTTATAAAGAGGTTTGGTGATACATATATAAATGTGAATAGAAAAGGAAAAGATGACCTTGAAATAAGTTGCCAGTGATCGAGGTGACAACTGAAATGAATGGCATTATTTTGAGATAGTGCTTCATACATAACCTGAACCACTAACAGCTGAGTTCATCTAGCATTTAATTGAAGCTTGATGATTATGGGTTGTAGAGAAGAGAGATTCTGTTGGAATATTAAGATGATTGTTTTATACAATGTAACGAAATGTGTGACCAAACGTTCTGTTGATGTTTACAGTTGTATTGGTGTTGAGTGCTGTGGTTGGAGTTGTCCTGGCGACAGGATGGCTGGCGTTTTGGTGGTGGCACGGAGTCCACACCATAGCTGTCTTACTGACTGGTTTGACATCTGGTTACATCATCTCCAGTATCCTTTTCTTCAGTCCATTAGGTAAGTACATCTAGTGATAGAAGTTGGGTCAGAACCATGCATGACCTACCAAGGACATGACCCAAACATCTACACCTGTGGAAAAAATCCATATTTCCAATACTAACATTTGTATATACTCATTGACTGTTTTTCTCCCATCCCTTACATGGGATATTGGTAATGATTGTATACTGACAATGGGTTTTTCTGTGCATGTGTGAGTAATTATATAATACATACAGAGTTATGTCCCTTCGCTCACCAAGTGTCATTTTGTCTGGTGCATATCCCATATACTCTGCCATCTAAAATTTCTCTTTTTTTTGTATGTGAGTACCTTTATGTTATTGTCCTTTGTTTACTGTGCCTCACTTCGAGAAGGTTGAGTCTCGCATACCGGAATAAGATCTTGCGCAAACATATCAGAGTTATGTCCCTTCGTTTGTTTTGTCAGGAGGTTGTTAACAGTTAATAGTTCTTAAATATAACTCATTCACCCCTGAAATTATGAACTATTCCAACCTATGAATTGGAAGAGTTCAAATGTGTCTTCAAGGGTGAATGCATTAACAAAATGATCGATGCATCAATACGTGCTGGAATTGAATAAATACAGCCTTTTGAGTACAGGGAGAATGTACAACACGGATGAAAGATTATAATCATCAGACCATTACATGAGTTTGACAGATGAGCCTCCAACTCATTTTATTAAAAGTAAGCTTTGACAGGAGTAGTCCAGCTGAATTATAGCTATATGAGGTCAGCATGCTTCATACATTACATAGATACCTTTAATATATGTAATATGAAAATCTATTTTTAACAGGAAACCTGAACTATTGGAGTCGAGAGTTTAACTACGGAATGTCATTCACCGTGGGCATACTTATTATACCTGTTGCACTGCTTTACTGGACCAAACAAGTGAGTGGTATATATTGGTACATACTATTGTATGTAGATTGAGTGGTCTATAGTGGTACGTACTATTGTATGTAGATTGAGTGGTTTATAGTGGTATATACTATTGTATGTAGATTGAGTGGTATATAGTGGTACATACTATTGTATGTAGATTGAGTGGTCTATAGTGGTACGTACTATTGTATGTAGATTGAGTGGTATGTAGTGGTACATACTATTATATGTAGATTGAGTGGTTTATAGTGGTACGTGCTATTGTATGTAGATTGAGTGGTACATATTGGTACATTCTATTGTATGTGGATTGAGTGGTACATATTGGTACATACTATTGTATGTAGATTGAGTGGTTTATAGTGGTACGTACTATTGTATGTAGATTGAGTGGTACATATTGGTACATACTATTGTATGTGGATTGAGTGGTACATATTGGTACATACTATTGTATGTAGATTGAGTGGTATGTAGTGGTACATATTATTGTATGTGGATTGAGTGGTATATAGTGGTACATACTATTGTATGTAGATTGAGTGGTATGTAGTGGTACATGCTATTGTATGTAGATACAGAATCTCAGGTTATGTATCCTCAACAGTCACATTCAGTATATAGTTCATTTAGTGAGCTATCGTTAATGGTCTGGTCAGCTATTTTATTAACTGTGTCTAAACTCTTCACGTCATTTTGGCATTATCGCTACTGTAGCATCATTATCACTACTGTAGCATCATTATCGCTACTGTAGCATCATTATCGCTACTGTAGCATCATTATCACTACTGTAGCATCATTATCGCTACTGTAGCATCATTATCACTACTGTAGCATCATTATCACTACTGTAGCATCATTATCGCTACTGTAGCATCCTTATCACTACTGTAGCATCATTATCACTACTGTAGCATCATTATCGCTACTGTAGCATCCTATTTAAAAACATATCGGAACACCATAGAGATTTGTCAGATAAGTCAAACTTTTATGTTTTAACTCAAAAATATTTTTAAATCAAAAACATTTTTGAATTAAATGAAACCAGTCAGAATAATAATAATTGTACTATATAAAGAGAATGAAAGGGTGCCACCACCTAACTTGTCTGTGTATACTTTTCCAGATGATCCTAACTTGTGTGTGTATTTTTCCAGCTGAGTAACCTAACTTGTGTGTGTACTTTTCCAGCTGAGTATCCTGTCTTGTACATTCCTGGGTGGCTACTTGGTTTGTATCACTGTGGATGTTTTCGTGGACAGTGGTTTTAAAAATATCATCCTGAACTCTTTGCGACATGCCGCGGAGCCAAACTACCTGTCTGTGACAGTAACAGGGCCCTATCTTACAACAGGTAATTATCATCAGTGTAATTCCAGTGTATTCAGTTGTGGCATCGCACAACGTTACACGATGTACAGCGCACAATGTGTGCACGGTGTGTGAACGATGTGTGCACGAAGTGCAAACGATAAAAAATTGGACGATCATTGCTTGCGCACATTTGTGCGAATGTTGTGCGATAACAATCGTGGTTGGTGTAAATTGAGGAATGCCTTAACAATATATACGGTTTCATGTAATTGTTTAAACACATAAACTTGATTATTTAGTATGTTTCTATATTCTAGCTACATCTATAAGCTTATCTTTCTGTCTATACTTTCTTAAATTTAGAAGTGGTGTTCTCTGTGTTTTTACATGTAAAATTACATCTCGGCAATACAGGTAAACATATATAGCCACTTTGTATCTGTACCTGGACTGTAGTTATCCCCCGCCCGGGGCACTTACGTATCTCGCCAAGGTATGAAAACCAGGTGAAGGGGAGCTATAGACCAAAACAAATGCAAATAACAAATACTAAACATCCAGTTATGTTTTCATAACAGTCATACGGTATCACATATATCAGCTCTATGTTTCAGGCGCCGACCAGGTAAAACTCTGGTCACTCATCAAATTGTTATTTACCTGTTCTGTTACCTAGGAGCTCAACCCATTCTTGACAGTCTAACGGTCACTATAACACTGTGTAACACGCATTGTAAAATTGTACATAATCTTGATGAGAAATTACAGTAATATATATACAGTGTATATTATTGCATACGAGCATTTCATATTTTTTTCATTCCATAATATTGTTAAACAAATTGTACCAAATCGCACAACGAGGCAATCAATTATTAAATCGCACAGTTGTGCACACCATGTGTGGATGATGTGATGTGTGGATGATGTGCAGGCGGTCTGTGAATGGTGTATGCACGGTGTGCGCACTGTAATTTTGGTGCGTTGTGTGGTCACACAACTGTAGCAAAACACAGTGTCAAGGTAAAAGTTGATACTAATATAAAGACAGGTTGATCATATGATAAAACTCCAAAATAAGTTTACTTGCATCACAATACCATATCTTGAAGAATTCAATTAATATACATATCACATCATTATCAAAAAAATATCTTGCACACACAGATATGGGTGACAACTTTATCCTTGCTACACAATCAGATATGGGAGATCACTCTATCCTACACTACCATATATGGGTGATAACTATATCCTACACACACAGGTATGGGTGATAACTATATATATCTTACACACACAGGTATGGGTGATAACTTCATCCTACACACACATGTATGGGTGATAACTATATTCTACACACACAGGTATGGGTGATAACTATATCCTACACACACAGGTATGGGTGCTAACTATATCCTACACACAGATATATGTGTGATAACTCTACCCTACACACACAGGTATGGGTGATATCTATATTCTACACAGACAGATATGGGTGATAACTATATCCTGCACATGCATGTATGGGTGATAACTATATCCTACACACACAGGTATGGGTGATAACTATATCCTACACTTACATATATGGGTGATTTCTATATCCTACACACAGGTATGGGTGATAACTATACCCTACACACACAGGTATGGGTGATAACTATATGCTACACAAACAGGGATTGGAGATAACTCTATCCTACACACACAGGTATGGGTGATTACTATATATATCCTACACACACAGGTATTGGTGATTACTATATATATCCTACACACACAGGTATGGTGATTACTATATATATCCTACACAAACAGATGTATGGGTGATAACTATATATATCCTACACACACAGGTATGGGAGATAACTATATCCTACACACACAGATGTATGGGCGATAACTATATCCTACACACACAGGGATTGGAGAGAACTCTATCCTACACTCCCATATATGGGTGATGACTATATCCTACACACACAGATGTATGGGTGATAACTATATCCTACACACACAGGGATTGGAGAGAACTCTATCCTACACTACCATATATGGGTGATGACTATATCCTACACACACAGATGTATGGGTGATAACTATATCCTACACACACAGGGATTGGAGATAACTCTATCCTACACACACATGTATGGGGGATAACTATATCCTACACACACAGGTATGGGTGATAACTATATCCTACACACACAGGTATGGGTGATAACTCTATCCTACACACATAGGGATTGGAGATAACTCTATCCTACACATACAGGTATGGGTGATAACTATATCCTTCACACACAGGTATGGGTGATAACTATATCCTACACACACAGGTATGGGTGATAGCTTTATCCTACACATACAGGTATGGGTGATAAATCTACTGATCTGCACACAAAGGTGTGGCAGAAAATATTTCTGACTTGCTGTTTACATTTGTTTCAGATATTGGACTGACATTGCTGTGGGCATTTTTTTTTGTCGGAGGGTCAATATTCCAACTACTTAGGGAACGTGGCAAACCAGATTTCCCAGAATCAACGTGGAGAAATCGAAGACGGAGCAGACGTTTGGAAATTGAGGAAGAACGACAGTCTTTACTGGGTAATGGTCGTCCCACACTGTATGGTCAGTCTGGCCAAATGGTCAGCACACAGAGGACAGAAATGTCCTTACCAGAGACCTAGCTGAAGGATAAAATGATATTAACAATTTAACATAATACCGTAACATAACCAGGATTACTGAATTGTTATTTCTAATTTTGTGTACCATCATACCTTGGGGACTGTGATTGTATGCACATAATGTATTTTTGTTTGTTAAATAAGAACTTGTATAATTTCACTGATGCTGTAATACTTTTCTCCCACAACTGTAGGTTTCCTCACTCCCTGACTCATTAGATAAACCTGCTAGGAGTTGGTAAACATTTTTTGTTACCCCTAGTGGGTAACACCCTAGACGTGATTTTATTGTCACGTAACCATGCTTTCAACATCATTTTCATGTGGATTTCTAGATAAAATACGAACGTTATGGAAGAAACAGTTTCATGTGGATTTCTAGATAAAATGCGAACGTTATGGAAGAATCAGTTTCATGTGGATTTCTAGATAAAATACGAACGTTATGGAAGAAACAGGTTCATGTGGATTTCTAGATAAAATACGAACTTTATGGAAGAAACAGTTTCATGTGGATTTCTAGAGAAAATACGAACGTTATGGAAGAAACAGGTTCATGTGGATTTCTAGATAAAATACGAGCGTTATGGAAGAAACAGTTTCATGTGGATTTCTAGATTAAATACGAACGTTATGGAAGAAACAGTTTCATGAGGATTTCTAGATAAAATACGAACGTTATTGAAGAAACAGTTTCATGTGGATTTCTAGAGAAAATACGAACGTTATGGAAGAAACAGGTCCCCAAACTCGTGATGATTAGTTATCACGTTTATCTTACTCTCCTTAGTTAAGTTTTAAATTATGAAAGACACTCTGTAACCCTTAATGTGTCTTTATACAATTTGAAGATTAACTTACTTGAGTTAGATAAACATGATAACCAACCATCACTCGTTGGGGAACCTATATATATATATAACTAATTAAAATGACTACAGCACTACCACTCTCTAGAGTATCCTAGATTACAACAGTTATTCAGGTAGGGTATCATAAATTACAGCAATACTGTCGAAGTTCAATGCGACAATCCATAGGGTATCTATATTTGCTGTGATACTTGTAGGTACACTTCATGTATCACAGTAATATTACTTAAGGATCTATTTAGTTGTTTGTGCCATTGTAACAAATATTTCATCTTCTCATCAAGCCTAAATATATCCCATATGTAGCATACATATATATTTTTATATTTTACCTCATACAATGTATGTTGTCATGTCATTCATGATAGACCCACCTGATCACTATTTTCCTGTACATGTGCAGACAATGACTTCAGTTTCATTTTGTACATAATGTATATATTCTGACGTCGATGTGCTACAATTTGTAGGAGTAGCCTCCCTTGTCACACTAAGATGGATTCATGTCGGACTAGTTCGCCTTATGATCGGTATAGAAGGGGGTAGTATATTAACTGGTCAAATATGATTTTTCTGCCTTTTTTCCACAGGGGCCGTTGTATTTTCAGTTGAGAAAATGTTATGTCATAGAGTCTATACTGGAGATTAAAGAACATAAAAACTATGCAACAATCAAAACTTACATTAATGCATTTAATGTAAAAAAATATTAGAAAACGAATATTTGTGGGCTTGCGTAGATGCATTCATATGCATTTACAAATTAAAGAAACAAAATCACTTCAACTTGGTGTTATTTTGGGAAAAATAAAGCTTAATTTCTCTAAAGAAAAAAAGAAAAAAAGACCATAAAATGTCAGGTCTGTCATCCAAACAGGTATACAGGTATACATATGCCTCAGCATCACTTCAGTCTATATGCATCATTTTTGTTGACTGAAGTGACTATTAACTGCCATATAACCCTCAGCACTATACCATATTATCTATTATATATTGTAATCACTCACCTTTACCACGATAGCAACCAAGTGTATCATCTGGGTTCAACTGTTAAAATGGACACCGATTCTTTAGAATGATTTTCCACAACTTTATTGTGCAACGTGTTTTAAAAGGGGGTGGGGGGT